>NC_091997.1:67247906-67456016 GCF_044704955.1 Pristiophorus japonicus
CACAATCCAAGCCGCTGCCAGCACCTTGCTGTGCCTTATCCAGTCCGCACAGGCAGCTTGCGTCTGTCGGAGCATTTCCCTGTGGGGGGGGGTCAGCTGTATGGGGAACAGTTTGTGGCGGGGAAGTGGTGAGAGTGTTGGGGGGGGCGGGGGGGTAAAAGTGAGTGCAAAGGGGTTAACCCCCTTTCACCCACACAAGTCTTTACATGGTCTTGAAACCTGCTATGGTCTCCTTATCTGAGAGAGGACAGAAATGCCTTTGAGACGGTGCAACGAAGTCTCACTAGACTGATCCCTGGGATGAGAGTGTTGTCCGATGAGGAGAGTTTGAGTAGATTGGGCCCATACTCTCTGGAGTTTAGAAGAATGAGAGGTGTTCTCAATAAAACATACAAGATTCTGAGGGGGCTTGACAGAGTAGATGCAGGGAGGATGTTTCCCCCGGGCTGGGGATCTAGAACCAGGGGTCACAGTCTCAGGATAAGGGGTCGGCCATTTAGGACTGAGATGAGGAGGAATTTCTTCACTCGGAGCGTGGTGACTCTTTGGAATTCTCTGCCCCAGAGGGCTGTGGAGGCTCAGTCGTTGAGTATATTCAAGGCTGAGATCGATAGATTTTTGGACTCTCGGGGAATCGAGGGATATAGGGATCGGGCGGGAAAGTGGAGTTGAGGTCGAAGATCAGCCGCGATCTTATTGAATGGCGGAGCAGGCTCGAGGGGCCGAATGGCCGACTCCTGCTCCTATTCCTTGTGCTAGCTGGACCAAGAGCTGGAAAGTGGAATTAGGCTGGATAGCTCTTTATCAGCCAGCACAAACACGATGGGCCGGATGGCCTCCTTCTGTCCTGGAAAATTTCCACGATCAGCCAACAAGCGTTGAAAGCGACATGCGCTAACAATAACCTGCACTGAGGGGCATCGGTTGCACAATAATTCTATCGCATGCGGTACTGCTCCCACAGGGCAGGCTCTGCAAGCAAAGCAGCACTGTGAAAAGGCCAAAGAGATCATGTACGCCAATACTCAGCATCCAGCTTCTGAGGAGGAGAGGAAAGATATCCTCCGCTGTTTGATTGCCATGTTCCTTACCCTGGGCACAGCACTGACGGGACTTCAGAAATATCCTTTTGCCGTGCTGATTGTACTTGCAGAGAATATACGGCTAGGATTTGAGAGCATCGACCTCGGTATTGGCGAAAACTTGCCCGATGTGACATCGTGGCTTGAAGGTTCTACTTTTGAAATTGGTGCCTTGCATTTTGCCCAGTTGGACAGTTCCATTGAAACAAATGGAATTGTCACCCCTACTCCTTTTCTCAATTCCCCTTCACTGAGCATTTATATAGCGCCTTTCACAACCTCAGGGCATCCCCTTAAGCGCTTTGCAGCCAATGAAGTACTTTTTTTTTTAAAGTGTAGTCACTGCTGTAATGTGGGAAACGCGGCAGCCAATCGGCGCACAGCAAGCTCCCGCAAACAGCCATGTGATCACGGATTATCCGTTTCAATGAGTTGGCCGAGGATAAATATCGATTAGGACACGGGGAGAACTCCCCAAGAGGAGTGGCCTGGGATCTTTTGCATCCACCCGAGAAGGCCGATGGGCCGCAGTTTAACGTCTCATCCGAAAGACGGCAGTGAGGCACTCCCTCAGCACTGCACTGGGGAGTGTCAGCCTAGATTTTTGTGCTCGAGCCTCTGGGGTGGGATTTGAACCCACGACCTTCTGACTCAGAGGTGACATGTTCTACCAACTGAGCCACAGCTGACACTTTAATGAATTTAAACTGCCGAAACTCTTTTAGCAAAAAATACCAGAGGATATTCTGCAATTAGTCCCCCTAACAATATTGAACCCTCAAGAATCGCCGCAATTTTGTTAGTCGATTGTTTACGACAGAGGGAACGAACCATTCTCTTATTTTTGGTTTAAAAACATATTCCTCCTTCAAGTAACGGGGAGACCATGAGCAACAGAATGTTTGGAGAGGCCCATCTTCAAATTCTAACCCCTCGCAGCAGGTCACAGCAGTAACGTTAAACCAGTGGAAAAGACAGATGGGGCCTTGGCTTTTACAGCCTCATCCCAGTAACCTCACCTGCGACAATGCTATGCACTCGAGCCCTGGTGTGAGGCTCAAGCTCACAACTAGCTTTTAGGTGGTTATTGTAAGGATTTGGCCAAAGTCACACTTTTGGACACTGAGGGCTATGGGGATCGGGCGGGAGAGTGGAGTTGAGGTGGACGACCAGCCATGATTGTAACGGATGGCGGAGCAGGCTTGAGCGGCCTGTTCACTGCTGCTATTTCTTATGTTCTTCAACAGAGATGTGCTTCCCTGCACACGGGTTGCTTTTCCTTAACTCTGCTCACTCTAACAGAGGCCGAACAGAATTTGCTCAAGTCGGAGAAGGTCGCAGATGAGCTACGACAGGCCGAGGAAGTGGCCCAAGAAGAGATGAGACACGTGGACGCCAAAATTACTTTGTCCTTGGCAAGGTAAGCACCAACGTTTGGAAACTCCTTTCTTAATGTAGACATTTTTGTAAAATGCAACGCATTCAAATATCTGTTTCATCGGCCAGCCACAGTCTGAAAGGACTGTGATGCTCAAGTGGCAACAGTGGGATATCTGCACGCTAAAGAGCTCTCCTCATAAAGCTTTTGGGTAAAAGAAGAAAGATTGGCATTTATAATAGAGGTCATTCAAATGATGAAAAGTTTTGATAGAGTAGACACACAGAGAGAGTGTTTCCACTTGTGGGGAAGAGCATAACTAGAGGCCATCAATATAAGATAGTCACCAAGAAATCCGATGGGGAATTCAGGAAAAACTTCTTTACCCAGAGAGTGGTGCGAATGTGGAACTCGCTGCCACAGGGAGGGGTTGAGGCGAATAGTATCGATGTATTTAAGGGGAGGCTGGACAAACATATGGGGGAGAAGGGAATAGAGGGTTATGCTGATAGATTTAGATGAGGAAAGACGGGAGGAGGCTCGAGTGGAGCATAAACGCCGGCATGGACTGGTTGGGCCCAATGGGCGGATTCTGTGCCGTATCTCCTGTGTAATACTGCCTTTCACGACATCCCAAAGCGCTTTACAGCCAATGAAGTATTTTTTGGAGTGTAGTCACTGTTGTAATGTAGGAAACGTGGCAGCCAATTTGCGCACAGCAAGCTCCCACACACAGCAACATGGTAATGATCAGATAATCTGTTTTTTTTTTATATGTTGATTGAGGGATAAATATTGTCCAGGACACCGGGGAGAACTCCCCTGCTCTTCTTTGAAATAGCGCCATGGGATCTTTTACGTCCACCTGAGAGGGCTGACGGGGCCTCGGTTTAACGTCTCATCTCGTCTCTCTTAGGACAGTGAACCAACTAAAGTCCACACCTTTGGGAGAGGACCAGTATTTAAGAGGGTTTAAAATACTTTTCCTGTAGCCTCTACAAACAAACTTTAGTTCCTGATTCAGCAACTTTGGATTCAAGAACAACCAAACAGTGAGTGACCTTCAGAGTTAGTGTTAGGATATTAGATACAGTAACGGATATCGCCATAAACACTAGACCTAGTGATAGATTGGTGTTCACCCAGCCCCAACTTGGTTGGTCTAGAGTGTTGTCTTCCAGACAACAATCCTGCTTTAATTTTAGTCCTGCCTTCTGCACAAGGGACGGCCACAGTAAATGTTAGGAAAATAAAAGTTATTTTTAAAGTAGTAAAGAGTAGGTGGAGGGAGTGGGGGGTCATAGTTTAACGCTAAAATGCATCGAGTTGTATATAACTTCTTTTAAAATGTTGTCAGGCGAAGTTTAAGGGGAGATTTAATAGAAATTTAATAGTAAGGAGTTTGTAAGGATATACTTGCTTTGGAGGCAATTCAGAGAAGGTTCACCAGGTTGATTACGGAGATGAGGGGGTTGATTTATGAGGAAAGGTTGAGTAGGTTGGGCCTCTACTCATTGGAATTCAGAAGAATGAGAGGTGATCTTATCGAAATATATAAGATTATGAGAGGGCTTGACAAGGTGGATGCAGAAAGGATGTTTCCACTGATGGGGGAGACTAGAACTAGAGGGCATGATCTTAGAATAAGGGGCTGCCCATTTAAAACTGAGATGTCTTCTCTTCAGAGGGTTGTAAATCTGTGGAATTCGCTGCCTCAGAGAGCTGTCGAAGCTGGGACATTGAATAAATTTACGACAGAAATAGACAGTTTCTTAAGGGGATAACGGGAGCGGGCAGGGAAGTGGAGCTGAGTCCATGATCGGATCAGCCATGATCTTATTAAATGGCGGAGCAGGCTCGAGGGGCCATATGGCCTGCTCCTGTTTCTTATGTTTCTGATAGAGTAGATGGGTTGAAATTATTCCCACTGGCAGGAGGGCTACGGATCTAGTTCTGGAAGGTGGGATTAGGCAGGGTAGCTCTTTTTCGATCGGCATGGACACGACAGGCCAAATAGCGGCCTCCTGAGTTGTAATTTTTCTTGCTAGGAGGGCCGGTAACCAGAGGACACAGGTTTAAGGTAATTGGCAACAAACCAGGCGGAAGATGAGAATTTATTTTTATGCAGCGAGTGGGTGTGATCTGGAATACACGGTCTGAAAGGGTGGTGGAAGCAGTTTTGAAAGGGAATTTGACATCGAATCACAGAATAGTGCCGCACAGAAAGAGGCCATTCGGCCCATCAAGTCTGCCCCGGCTCTTTCGAAGAGCCATCCAGTCAGTCCCATTTGCCCCGCTCTATCCCCATAGCCCTGCAATCTTTACACAATTATATTTATCCAATTTCGTTTTGGAGACTACTGTTGAATCTGTATCCACTGCCCTCTTAGACAGTGCATTCCAGATCCTCACCACTCACTGTGTAAGAAGGATTTCCCTCGTGTTGCCTCGGGTTCTTTTGCCAATCACCTTAAATCCGTGCCCTCTGGTCATCGGCCCGTCCACCAATGGAATCAGTTTCTCTTTATTTACTCTATCTGAACCTTTCATGATTTTAAACACTTCTATCGATATATACTTGAAAAGTAAAAATTTGCCGGGCTGTGGGGAGAGAGCGGCGGGGGTGGGGGGGGTGGGTGGGGTGGGGGGGGTGGGTGGGGGTGGTGGGACTAATCGGATCGCTCGGTCACAGAGCCGGCACAGGCACGATGGACCGAATGGCCTCCTCCTGTGCTGTAGGGTTCTATGATTCTATTATATGAAGTGGGCCCTTCTCGTGGAGCCAATACAAGGAGCTAAGTTTAACGTGCACATGTCAAATATTTTAGAAGAGCTCCCTTGGTGGCTGTCAGTAAACTCCGTGTGGAACTGAGCCAGGGAAACCAGAAGGTCTTGGCTGTAATTCCTAGTCTGTGCTGAGTTACATGATCATACCTGGGGGAGGAGGGAGGTGGGGGGGGGGGGCTTGGGGAGGTACTGGGCCTGCGACAGTGACGGGAATAGTCCTCCCCACCAGGCTTTCCACTCCCAAGTAGTTATTCAGTGATCCTCGCTGGAGAGTGCATGGCTGAAGATAGAATTAAGTGCGCCCATGACACCTCTATAAGTTGAATGTCAACGCTAATACTCACTGTCCTAAGAAAATAAGAAATAGGAACAGGAGTAGGCCATACGGCCCCTCGAGCCTGCTCCGCCATTCAATGAGATCATGGCTGATCTAATCTTGGCCCCCAACTCCACTTTCCTGCCTGTTCCCCATAACCCTTGACTCCCCTGCAGTTCAAGACGATGTCTATCTCCGCCTTGAATATATTCAATGACCCAGCCCCCACAGCTCTCTGGGGCAGAGAATTCCACAGATTCACGACCCTCTGAGAGAAGAAATTCCTCCTCATCTCCTTAAATGGGCGGCCTCTTATTCTGAAATTATGCCCCCTAGTTCTAGATTCCCCCACGAGGGGAAACATTCTCTCTGCATCTACCCCGTTGAGCCCCCTCAGAACCTTACATGTTTCAATAAGATCACCTCTCATTCTTCTAAACTCCAATGGGTATAGACCCAACCTGCTCAACCTTTCCTCATAAGACAACCCTTTCATCTCAGGAATCAACCCAGTGAACCTTCTCTGAACTGTCTCCAATGCAAGTATATCCCTCCTTAAATACGGAGACCAAAACTGTACGCAGTACTATAGGTGTGGCCTCACCAATACCCTGTACAGCTGTAGCAGGACTTCCCTGTTTTTATACTCCTTGCAATAAAGGCCAACATTCCATTTGCCTTCCTAATTACTTGCTGTACCTGCATACTAACGTTTTGTGTTTCATGTACAAGGACCCCCCGATCCCTCTGCACTTCAGTTTTCTGTAGTCTCTCTCCCATTTAAATAATACATTATGTCTATGGCAACACATGAAGATTGGCCAATTAGGCATATGGTCCTAGGGAGCGCCTGGAGTTTGTAGACCTCCTGAGTCAAGAATCAACTCCTTCAGGACAAGAGGGGAAAGTATTCTATCCATTAGATGTTAAAACATTTTGGATTTAACACATTTTCTCTTGGTGTCCCACTTGCTTTCTGTAACACTTTTTCCGTCACTATTTTCTTCTCTCTCCGTCACACCATTTCCATTGTGTTTGAGTTAGCCCATTTATTATGCGGAGCTGTGCTCGAGTCTCAATGCTGGGTGTAATGTATTTGCTTCATGGGTTCTTTGCTTAAGAATTCATAGCAACACATTGCTATTAAGAACTAGTTGGTTTATTAGCAAAAGGTTTAACAATCACACTACACATTACCAGTTCATCCACCAGGCTCACAACCACCTGCCCCATCGTGGATCCCCCTGAACCCAACTGGCTGGGGTTTTATTGAGTCTTGTGACCATCACGTGACTGGTTAAGCCATTCGCAATGCAACAGCTCTGCAACTATTTTAATAGAATATAAAATCAAGTGCCCCCTTTTGGTAAGGGTCCTCGAACCCGCAAATTTCAATACAAACATTTAGGGAAACATAAATCAAATTAAATTTTGGTTGCCGGGGGTGATGATGCACTCCAGTCCCTCCGGTGCCCACCTCTTGCAGAAGGCCGTGAGCGTACCGGTGGACACCACGTGCTCCATCTCCCAGGGACACCCTGGCGCGAATGTAACCGCGGAAGAGAGACAGGCAGTCGGGCTATCCCAGAAAGCCACTTAATAAAAACGCAGTTCCCCCATTCAGTCATTGTAATGGAGTTGGCTCGATAATCGTATGCTATGCATTGCATGCCATAGCACTCCTGTTGTTCCCACTGTTCCCACATCACCACAGTGACTACACTCCAAAAGTACGTCATTGGCTGCAAAGTGCTTTGGGACATCCGGTGGTCATGAAAGGTGCAGATCAGCCATGATCTTGTTGAATGGCGGAGCAGGCTCGAGGGGCTAGATGGCCTACTCCTGTTCCTAATTCTTATGTTCTTATATAAATGCAAGTCTTTCCTTCTTTCTATTCTCACAAAACAGCATAGCCTCTGACTCACTGCTAAAAGTCTGGACTCATACCCATATCGAGGATGACTTGCTTCGACACCAAAAAGGGATGAGTTCTCAGGTGTTTCAATGAAGGACCTAATATTCCAGATCCTGAACTACATGTTGAAGGGTGGAAGATGCCTGTGCGTGGATTTTTTTAACGTGGGGTGGCCGTTACACACCAGCCACCACACGGGCTTAACAGAGCTAGGTCTTGGTCCAGTGGCAAGGGTTAACCAGGACGACTGGAGACCAGCTCTGCTGCACGGACCTAGTGCGCATACATATCGCAGTGTGGGCTGGCCCGTGCTGCCCCTGGGCCCTCGCCTCTCCTGGGCCCCAAACTCGCACCTCTCCTGGGCCCCGGTCTCTTCCATCGACAAACTGTCGCCGCTCCTTCGCCCCTCCTGCTGTGCCTGCCCGCACTGCAATCAGCGACCTGGCTTCACAGCCGTCGCCCTCCGAACCCACCCAGAAGTCACTCCATGTGTTGACCATTCTTTCCGTGGACAAGATCTCCCCAGTCCTTTTTTGCCAGTTTGAACCTATCTCTACCCCTTTGTCCGACTCTCGAGGTTTATCTCAAAGTAGTGCTCCACTTTGCTGCGTTGTTCAAGCCAGAATTCCTCACTTGCAGACTGCACATGGTGCAAAAGAGGTGTACTCTCTCGGCAATCAGCCAGAGGGAGCTGTGTCCAACTCCTGCCTGCTAGGCATCCATCCCAGAAGATGAGTGAACGCATGCCGTGTTTTGGTTTCCTAGCAACCAGGGCCTGCAAACATTTATACGTGTGGAAATTGCATTTGCTGTAAAGCGTAATGTTAGAGGCCTGGTGGAAGACGGCAGCGAGGCCTCACCTCTAAGGTTTCACCAACAATAGTTCAAATCCATCCGATCTCAAATGGACAACTGTGGCTGAGGTTCCCCTTGCTTTCCGAGCCCCAGTGTCAGGCATACAGAGAGCTGATGAATCAACGGTCATGCAAGATCGGGTGACGCATATTTAGCGTGTTATTTAGCGTTATTTTGGAAGATGTGTTGTGCCACATAACTTAAATAGATACTTTCGCCCGCAGAGGTAATGAGAAACTGCCACCCCAAGGTGTTTCTGTAGGAGTCGCGGACCGAAGAATTTCACCAGCTACTTGAACTAGTTCTGTACAAACTACAGTACCAATGAGAATTCTTAAATAAATAATACTGGCACCTCATCCACCACCTTAAACATTCACTCCCTCCGTCGCCTGCGTACTATAGCTGCAGTGTGTACCCTCTACAAGATGCACTGCAGCAACTCGCCAAGGCTGCTTCTGCAGCACCTCCCAAACCCGCAACCTCTACCAACAATAATAACTTGTATTTATATAGCGCCTTTAACGTAGTAAAATGTCCCAAGGCGTTTCACAGGAGTGTTATAAGACGACAACAAAAATTAACTCCGAGCCACAGAAGAAGAAATTACGGCAGGTGACCAAAAGCTTGGTCAAAGAGGTGGGTTTTAAGGAGTGTCTTAGAGGAGGAGAGAGAGGCGGAGAGGTTTAGGGAGGGAGTTCCAGAGCTTGGGGCCCAGGCAACAGAAGGCACCAATGGTTGAGCGATTATAATCAGGGCACCTAGAAGGACAAGGGCAGCAGGCACATGGGAACACCACCACCTCCACGTTCCCCTCCCAGTCACACACCATCCCGACTTAGAAATATATCGGCCGTTCCTTCATCGTCGTTGGGTCACAATCCTGGAACTCCCTCCCTAACAGCACTGTGGGAGCACCTTCACACGGACTGCAGCGGTTCAAGAAGGCGGCTCACCACCACCTTCTCAAGGGGCAACTAGGGATGAGCAATAAATGCCGGCCTTGTCAGCAATGCCCACATCCCAGGAGTGAATTTTAAATATATATATATATTTCGCACCTTTTCCATTCAACCATCTCATACGTCCTTCACACATCATTGCCTACATTACAACAGTAACTACACTTCAAAAATTGTCTGTCGAGTACTTTGGGGCGTTGTGAGGTCGTGAAAGGCACTATATAAATGCACAAGTTCGTTCTTTCACATTGGTGGGTCATTTTGACTTTGGGCAATAGCGAATCTCCTGATTTTTCATTCACAGTGACTTTCAAATACTTTTCCTCCCTCTCTAACTGAGGATAGTATCATCATTACTATCATAGGCGGTCCCTCAGAATCGAGGAAGACTTGCTTCCACTCTTAAAATGAGTCCTTAGGTGGCTGAACAGTCCAATACGGGAACCACAGTCCCTGTCACAGGTGGGACAGATAGTGGTTGAGGGAAGGGGTGGGTGGGACTGGTTTGCCGCAAGCTCCTTCCGCTGCCTGCGCTTGATTTCTGCATACTCTCGGCGATGAGACTCGAGGTGCTCAGCGCCCTCCCGGATGCACTTCCTCCACTTCGGGTGGACTGGTCTTTGGCCAGGGACTCCCAGATGTCAGTGGGGATGTTGCACTTTATCAGGGAGGCTTTGAGGGTGTCCTTGTAACATTTCCGCTGCCCACCTTTGGCTCGTTTGCCATGAAGGAATTCCGAGTAGAGCGCTTGCTTTGGGAGTCTTGTGTCAGGCATGCGGACAATATGGCCCGCCCAACGGAGCTAGTCAATTGTGGTCAGTGCTTCAATGCTGGGGACCACAGATTGCATTAATCCAGTCTATCAGGCCATTAAAAGTTAGTATTTTGTATGTACCTGTGAGTATGCTCAAAGGTTTGTAGAGCTGTTGAGTTGGGAGGGGCTTAGCCAGTCACATGTTGTTCACAAGACTCAATAAAACCCCAGCCAGTTGGGTTCGGGGAATCCACGATGGTGGTTGTGAGTCTGGTGGATGAACTGGTAATGTGTAGTGTGATTGTTAAACCTTTTGCTAATAAACCAACTAGTTCTTAATAGCAATGTGTTGCTGTGAATTCTTCAGCAAAGAACCCATGAAGCAAATACATTACTGTTGGTACTGTCCTGAAGGAAATGTAAAGAAAAAAACTGCAGCCTGTACCTTCAAAGAGTTTGACTGTAGTATGTAGGTCAAACACAGAGTTGGCTTGTACGCAGTGGTGTGAGAAAGTGAGTATTGTTCAGCAACCTCCACCATGCCCTCTTCGAGAACTGACGTGCGGCAAATTCCTTTATTATGTGGTAGTGGAAATGGAACCCGCCAAAAAAAACAAGTAAAATTAGATAAAGCAGCCAGTAAGCGATAGTGAAGTTGTTTGGTGGTCTGTTTAATAAGAAAGTCAAGCTCTTGATAACGGAAGAATTTTTTTCTTAACCTGTTACGTGCCGCTTGTTCTTTGAAGGAGAGTTTATTTTAGCAATGTTGTCTAAACATAGAATAGAATCACAGAACGGTTACAGCACAGAAGGAGGCCATTCGACCCGTCGAGTCTGTGTCGGCTCTCTGCAAGGGCACCTCAGCCAGTCCCACTCCCCTGCTCTTTCCCCATAACCCTGCAATTTGTTTTCTTTCAGGTACTTATCCAACTCCCTTTTGAAAGCCACAAGTGAGTCTGCCTCCACCACCCTCTCAGGCAGCGCATTCCAGATCCTAACCACTCGCTGCGTAAAAAAGTTTATCCGCGCGTTGCCTTTGGTTCTTCTGCCAATCACCTTAAATCTGTGTCCTCTGGTTCCTGATCCTTCCGCCAATGGGAACAGTTTCTCTCGATCTACTCTGTCCAGACCCCTCATGGTTTTGAACACCTCGATCAAATCTCCTCTCAACCTTCTCTGCTCCAAGGAGAACAACCCCAGCTTCTCCAGTCTATCCCCGTAACTGAAGTCCCTCATCCCTGGAATCATTCTCGTAAATCTTTAATGCTCCCTCTCCAAGGCCTTCACATCCTTCCTAAAGTGCGGGGCCCAGAATTGGACACAATACTCTAGTTAGGGCCGAACCAGTGTTTTATACAGGTTCATCATAACCTCCTCGCTTTTTCCTCCAGTTCAAACATTGTGGTGACTGAAGCCATTGTCTTTGCCCCAAAGCATTTTACACCCAATGAAGTACTTTTGGAGTGTAGTCACTGTTGTAATGTGGGAAACACGGCAGCCAATTTGCGCACAGCAAGCTCCCACAGCAATGTGGGGTTAGGAATGTGATTGCTGTTTGATTTCCTTTATCCCCCCCCCATCTCGGGGCATGGAGTACAAACTGTATCGCCCCAACTTTTGTCCTGGCTGAGGTTTCATTTGTAAATTGAATATATAAGGTTGTGGCCTCGTGTCCCACTCCAGGCTGACACTCCCAGTACAGTGCTGAGGGAGCGCCGCACTGTCGGAGGTGCCGTCTTTCAGATGTGACGTTAAACCAAGGCCCCGTCTGCTCTCTCGGGTGGACGTAAAAGATCCCACGGCACTATTTTGAAGAGCAGGGGAGCACCCCCCGGTGTCCTGGCCCATACTTATTCCTCAACCAACGTAACAAAAAAACAGGTTATCTGGGTCATTATCACATTGCTGTGTGTGGGAGCTTGCTGTGCACAAATTAGCTGCCACGTTTCCCACATTACAACAGTGACTACACTCCAAAAGTACTTCATTGGCTGTAAAGCGCTTGAGACGTCCGGTGGTCGTGAAAGGCGCTATAGAAAAGCAAGTCTTTCTTTAAATAATCTGGTGTCAAACCATGAAGCCGAGAGAGAGAGAGTTAATTTGAATTGGCCGTGAGATAGAAGATGTAGTCCCCTTCTCAGAAGGGATTGTAAATTGGAATTATTTTTTTCTCTAGATACGAGTACAGGGAAAGGATGAGGTCATTCAGTGTCTAGCTGTTCATTAGCCAGTGACTTTTACTGCAAATATAAAACAAAAGCTTCATTCTCTACATTTCTCCTATGAGCACACGACACGACCCCATATGAGCAACCCTCACTACGAACAGCAGCACTCACTGGCGATTAATTGTTTATTGAAAGGGATGGAGGAGGGAACAAAAGTGTAAATATTTCTCTCGTTAAACAAGCGATTTCTTATACTCCCGGTTCCGGGCCCCTAATCTTTTTATGACTTTTTTTTGAGTGACTGTGAAGTGTGTCGGATTTTTGGGGAAAACCCAGCTGGTTCATTTAATGTCCTATTAGGGAAGATGACCACCTGTAATTTCCTGGTCTGATCTGCTGGGAATACCAGGTGCAGTAGGCTTTACGAGGTTTGCAGCCCCTGTTCCATTATGTGAAGGGGCTGCTCCTCAAATTCTGGTTGCACTTCAGTCCCACACTCCTGATCTTTGGGCACCCTGTGCGGAGGGGAGCGGGCAGGTCGGAAGGCCTCCTCGTAGGCCTGCTCCCGGGCACGGCCAAGGGGGCCATCAGCCGGTCCAGGCAGCGGGCGGTCGAGGGGGTCATTCAGTCCGACTGCCTGCCTCTCTTCCGTGGTTACATCTGAGCCAGGGTGTCCCTGGAGAATGGAGCACGCGGTGTCCACCGGTACGCTCGCGGCCTTCCGCGAGAAGTGGGCACCGGAGGGACTGGAGTGCATCATCACCCCCGGCAACCAAGTTGTGATTTGTATTAAGTTTGCTGCCAAAAGTGAATTTGTTTATTGTGTCGGTTTTAGTGCTCACCCCCCCCCCCCCTTTAATAAGGGGGCACTTGTATTAATTGCAACAAAATAGTTGTAGAGCTGTTGATGGGGATCGTTCAGCCCGACTGCCTGCCTCTCTTCCACAGCTCCATGTTCGCGCCAGGGTGTCCCTGGAGATGAAGCACGCGGTGTCCACCGGCCACCGGAGGAGGCCACCGGAGGGACTGGAGTGCATCATCACCCCCGGCAACAGAATTTTAATTTGATTCGACAAGGTTCCCAGTTGATTTGGCAATTTATGGGTTCTAGTGCCCTTACGAAAAGGGGGCATTTGATTTAAAGTTCTATCCAAAATAGTTGTCGAGCTGTTGAGTTGGGAGTGGCTTAGCCAGTCATGTGATGTTCACAAGACTCAATAAAACCCCAGCCAGTTGGGTTCGGGGGATCCACGATGAGGCAGGTGGTTGTGAGCCTGGTAGATGAACTGGTAATGTGTAGTGCGATTGTTAAACCTTTTGCTAATAAACCAACTAGTTCTTAATAGCAATGTGTTGCTATGAATTCTAAAGCAAAGATACCCATGAAGCAAATCCATTGCAGGAAGGTGGGCATTGGATCGTGGAGGGGGAGGGGCGGGGGTCTGAAGATCGCGGCGGGTTTGCTTGGGGAAGGGTGGGGGTGGAAATGCTCTTGCTCCTCTTCGCACACAAGCGGTGCTGGAAATGCACTCGCCCGCTGAATTCCGGCTGCTCCCGCCTTCCTTCCCGAGGCTTGGGAAACCCCGGCCCATGGCCGTTAGATGGACGCTGAAATCTGACAGAGCGCGCGCGCGTAGTCTCATTTAAATATTAAAATAGCCGAACGGGCTCGCGGGAGTGAGTTACTCGCCCAACCCTCAACCCGCCCCGGTTAAACCCGACATGGGGTGGTTGCAGCAGGTTTGTGTTGGGTTTCGCATTTAGCAGAATTTAATCCCCCCCCCCCCGCCCCTCCAGTCTCCCGTGTATCCTGGGGGTGGGGGGCCCGAGGTTAACATTTCCCCCCGCTAGCGTCTGCATCAAGGCCTCGCAAATGGGGTGTAGCGTGGGTTTGACTGCAGGTTACAGCTCTGTCTGCTCTTCGTCAACTGTGTACCTCCGCCCATACCTCAGAAGCACATAAGACCGAAAGAAAAAACTTGCATTTCTATAGCTCCTTTCACGACCTCAGGACGTTACGAAGCTCTTTCCAGCCAATGAAGTGCTTTTGACTGTGTAGTGCTGTACCAGTACGGTATTTTCCCACCGCAGAGAGTGTGGCCTCTCTGGGCGAAATTGCCAATTTAATACAAAATTAGGGACAGTCATGCACTATGTCCATTGGGGCCAGGTTTCAGTCTGCCTCAGACTCATTCTGCGTAGGATTTTACGTTCGGCCAGCACTCTGGGCTGTATTTGATCCCATGGCTCAGCCAGTAGCACTCCTCTGGGCACTCCAGAGACTCGAGCACAAAAATCTAGGCTGACGCTCCCAGTGCAGTGCTGAGGGAGTGCCGCACTGTCGGAGGGGCCGTCTTTCAGATGAGATGTTAAATCGAGGCCCCTCAGGTGAACGTAAAAGATCCCCTGGCACACTTTCGAAGAAGAGCAGGGGAGTTTTCCCCGGTGTCCTGGGGTCAATATTTATCCCTCAAACAACATCACAAAAACAGATTATCTGGTCATTATCACATTGCTGTGTGTGGGAGCTTGCTGTGTGCAAATTGGCTGCTGCAATTCCTACATTACAACAGTGACTACACTCCAAAAGTATTTCATTGGCTGTAAAGTGCTTTGGGACACCCTGAGGTCGTGAAAGGCGCTATATAAATGCAAGTCTTATTTTAACGTATTTGCTCAAGGGAGTAAGACTCAATAACCTCTCCAAAACAGTCATTTCTATTTCTAACGTGACCTTGCTGCCTTAACTGTTTGGCTTCCCATTTCCTGTTTCCGCCACGCATGCCTGCAATATGTTTTCTGTGTGTTTTGATGCGGATAAATTTGCGGATGCAACAAACAATTGGGGATGTCGGAAATCTAAAACCGCAACAGAAAATGCTGGAAGCGCTCAACAAGTCCGGCAGCATCTGTGGAGAGAACATCGCCAGACTGTTTTTAAAAAAAAATTACATCACCGTTTATAAAGGGACAGGACCAGGGGAAGAAGATGAGGAGAGAAAAACAAACCATTTCTTTGTGTGCTTTTTCCCTCGGGAAGGAAGGAAGGAATTTTATAATAGGAATAAAAGTTGAATTTATAAGGAAAATATAAAAATAAAAACCGTGTGTGATTTAAAATGTGGACCAAGTTGCACCTGCATGATCTGATCTCTTTTTCTCCCACACTCTCTCACGCTGCTTTACACAGTATTTACAGCACTTAAACAGGCCATCCGTGCCGCTGTTTATGTCCTCACTTTGAGATTACACTTGATCTTAACTACCCCCTGTGCAACACCACGGGAGAGCAACCATGAGTAAATTATAATTCAGTGTACAATTTCTATTAGGCCCCAGCAGGTTAGATATATATCGATATATAGTCGTCTGTAGATGTAGGGATGTGTAATTTATCTTCTTCTGAGGCAATCCCTTGAATCGAGGATGATTTGCTTCTGCACCGAAACGGGATGAGTTCACAGGGGTTTGGGTGAAGGACCCGATATTCCAGGTCCCGAACTGCATATTTATTGAAGGGTGGAAGATGCCTGTGCGTGGATTGTTTAACGTGGGGCGGCCGTTGCACACCAGCCACCACACGGGCTTGACAGAGCGAGGTCTTGGTCCAGTGGCAAGGGTTAACCAAGACTAACTGGAGAACAGCCTCTGCTGCACGGACCCAGTGTGCACACACGTCGCAGTGTGGGCTGGCCCATTTTTATAGGACGCCTTTCACGACCACTGGACATCCCAAAGCGCTTTACAGCCAATGCTGTACTTGTGGGAGTGTAGTCACTGTTGTAGGAAACGCAGCAGCCAATTTGTGCGCAGCAAGCTCCCACAAACAGCAGTGTGATAATGACCGGATAATCTGGTTTTAGTAATCTTGATTGAGGAGTAAATATTGGCCCCAAGACGCCGGGGAGAACTCCCCTGCTCGTCTTCGAAATAGTGCCATGGGATATTCTACGTCCACCTGAGAGAGCAGACAGGGGACTCGGTTTAGCGTCTCACCCGAAAGACGGCACCTCCGACAGCGCGGCACTCCCTCAGCACTGCACTGGGAGTGTCAGCTTGGATTTTGTGCCCTAGTCTCTGGAGTGGGACTTGAACCCACAACCTTCTGACTCAGAGGCGAGGGTGCCGCCCACTGAGCCCCGGCTGACGGGGTGATAACCCACTTAGACCTGAGAGCGGGGGTAATTCTGCTGTTGAGTGAAAGTGTAAAACACGCAATATTGAGGGTGCGACCCACTGAGCCACGGTTGAGAAGTCCAAAAGACTTCCTTACTGGAGGCTTTATACTAGAAAAGTACGAGGATTCTGTACAGATAAAATTAAACAATTGCAGCTGTCGGACTTGGAACGGCACCCAGCGGCTAGAGTATAATTGCAGGAGTCCAAGACGCAGTTAATGACGTTTTGTTGGAACGAGCCCTACTTCATGTTAACCCTTATGAGGGTTGTGAGCAGATCTGTTTAAGGATGGTCAGTGGATAAAAATTATAAGGGCTAGATTCTATAACCACCGCGCAGGCAGCAATCTAGCCATATGCATTTGGTTTAAAGGAGATATAATTATTCTCCTATTCTGACCAGATTAGAGCTGTAAATGTAGAAACTAAAAGCGGATCTTCATCCGGTTAGTATATAGTTCCTCAGCCTGAGGCTGGGCATTAAAACCCAAGGGAATAGTTAAATCCAATTTACAACAACCTGTAGGATCATTTCCTAGTGCTAATGCAGTGGTAAACCCAGGGACCAGCCCACAACCTTGGGTTGTACCTACCAGTATTGCTCAGTCTCAAACTGCATCACTTGTCCCAAGTCCAAACGATTCAACTTTTCCATTAGAATTAGGAGCAGGAGTCGGCCATTCGGCCCCTCGAGCCTGCTCCGCCATTCAATAGGATCATGGCTGATCTTCGACCTCAACTCCACTTTACCGCCCGATCCCTTGATTCCCCTCGAGTCCAAAAATCTACCGATCTCAATCCTGAATCGATTCAGCATCCACAGCCCTCTGGGGCAGAGAATTCCAAAGATTCACCACCCTCTGAGTGAAGAAATTCCTCCTCCTCTCAATCCTAAATGGCCGACCCCTTATCCTGAGACTGTGACCCCTGGTTCTAGACTGCCCAGACCGGGGGAAACATCTTCCCTGCATCTACCCTGTCAAGCCCCCTCAGAATCTTATATATTTCAATGAGATCACCTCTCATTCTTCTAAACTCCAGAGAGTATAGGCCCAATCTACACAATCTCTCTTCATCGGCCCTCTCACCCCAGGAATCAATCAAAGTAGATGGCGATTATTGGCAGATTGCCCGCTGGATGGGGGGATGTTTAAAGCTACAATCCTAAGGAAAATGGTATGCAAGAGTAGTCAATTGCTATAGTAAGTGTTGAGTTACACTGGCATCTGGTGGCTTGGTTTAATGTCAGCTGTGACTCAGTGGGTAGCACCCTTGCCTCTGAGTCAGAAGGTTGTGGGTTCAGTTGCCACTGCAGGAACCTGAGCACATAAATCTAGACTGACACTTCCAGTGCAGTGCTGAGGGAGTGCCGCACTGTCAGAGGGGCAGTACTGAGGGAGTGCCGCACTGTCAGAGGAGCAGTGCTGAGGGAGCGCCGCACTGTCAGAGGGGCAGTGCTGAGGGAGTGCCGCACTGTCGGAGGGGCAGTACTGAGGGAGCACCGTACTGTCAGAGGGGCAGTACTGAGGGAGTGCCGCACTGTCAGAGGGGCAGTGCTGAGGGAGTGCCGCACTGTCGGAGGGGCAGTACTGAGGGAGCGCCGCACTGTCAGAGGGGCAGTGCTGAGGGAGCGCCGCACTGTCAGAGGGGCAGTGCTGAGGGAGTGCCGCACTGTCAGAGGGGCAGTGCTGAGGGAGCGCCGCACTGTCGGAGCGGCCGTCTTTCGGATGAGGCGTTGAACCGAGGCCCCGTCTGCCTTCTCAGCTGGGCGTAAAAGATCCCATGGCACTATTTTGAAGACGAGCAGGGGAGTTATGTCCGGCGTCCTGGCTAATATTTATCCCTCAATCGACATCTAAAACGGATTATCTGGTCGTCATCACATTGCTGTTTGTGGGAGCTTGCTGTGCGCCAATGGCAGAGCGATGGAAATCAAGGATGTGCACGAGGCCAAAATCGCAGGAACACACAGATCTCGGGGTTGTAGGGCTGGAGGAGGTTGCACAAATAGGGGAGGGCGAGGCCATGTAACGCAAGATTGTGTGTCCTCAGCCAGGTCATTTTTCACTCTGAATAGGCTTCAATAAATTTGGATTTATGACAGCACTTGCTCAGTACGTTACGACGTGGTGTCCCCTGCACCTACTCGGCCTCCTGTGAGATTACTGGTCGCTGTCAGCACATTTAAATTTAAAAACAGGAGTTCATTCAGGGTAATTTTGACTTTGTGCTGTATTTTAAAACCGGCATCCCGTTTTACATCTCCCGCGGTTTGTATTTCCATTGACGTTCCGATCCGCGATCGCACAAAGCCAGAATTACCCCCATCGTGTTGGAACTGGCCTGGAATGTAACTGCAACTTAATGGTTTTCACTGTAATTGCCCAGGTTGTACATGAAGGAGAACCGGTCAGACGAGGCAGTGGCGCGTTACGAAAAAGTGCTTCGGATGGCCAAGCTCGATAAGGGTGGAAACAGCATGGAGTGCGTCTCTATCTACCGGGACCTGGCTGCGGTGGAGAAAGCTCGAGGTGCCCATAGCGTGAGTGTGCAGCACCTGCTACAGGTAAGGGTTGAGGTTGGCAATATTGGGGTGCTTGGACTCCACGTTCCCCCCCCCCCAACCCCGGTCAAGAGCAGAAAAAGATCAGCAAGGAGTCTCGCAGCTCGTCACCAACCCAGCAACTCCTACGAGCTTCCGCACACGGGGACTGTGGGTGAAAATCAATCAGGCTCAAATGTGAAGAGGTGGCTCAGTGGGTTGCACTCTCGCTCACCTCTGAGCCAGAAGGTTGTGGGTTCAAGTCCCACTCCACGGACTTGAGTACAAACATCCACACTGACACTCTTAGTGCAGTACCGAGGGAGTGCCGCACTGTCGGAGGGGCAGTACTGAGGGAGTGTCACACAGTCGGAGGGGCAGTACTGAGGGAGTGACACACTGTTGGAGGGGCAGTGCTGAAGGAGCGCCGCACTGTCAGAGGTGCCATCTTTCGGGTGAGACATTGAATCAAGGCCCTGTCTGCGCTCTCAGATGGATGCATAAGATCTCTTGACACTATTTCGAAGAAGAGCATGGGAGTTCTCCCCGGTGTCCTGGGGCCAATTTTTATCCCTCAATCAACATCACTAAAATAGATGATCTGGTCATATCACATTGCTGTCTGTGGGAGCTTGCTGTGCGCAAATTGGCTGCCGCGTTTCCCACATTACAACAGTGACTGCACTTCAAAAGTACTTCATTGGCTGTAAAGCGCTTTGGGACGTCCGGTGGTCGTGAAAGGCGCTATAGAAAGACAACTCTTACTAAATAGCTTAATACTTCTCATTCACTTTTTAAAGTTGAGAAGCCCAAATTTTTCTAATTCTATCAAATAACTGTCTTCCGACACTGGAGACCGGCCTTCTGCTCCTCCTTGGCACATCCTCCAAGCATCTAATATTTATTCATGTGCTATGTATGTCACACATTCCTTGTTTGGGCGTCACCATTCTGTGACACACGGTTTGCACATTCTTACCAGAGTGACTACACTTCAAAAAGTACTTCATTGGCTGTAAAGCGCTTTGGGACGTCCTGAGGACGTGAAAGGCGCTATATAAATGCAAGTCTTTTTCTCTTTAACCACTAAATGGCACTTCATTAGCTCCACACCTATACCACAGCATCACCTTGTGCTGACTTTCTGTGACCAAAGCGACTGGTCAGTGTTCCCTCTAAGATACCGCATGTGCGCATCGCACAGTAGACTTAAAAGTATCGCGCGTTAAATTAAACAGGCCACGCGCACAGCAAATAAAATTTAGAAGGAATGTTGGTTGTGATCTTTGTCTTTTTTTTAAAGAGTTGCTTACAGTCTCTGATGATTTTTTTAATTATTTTTTTTTTAAAACATTACCAGCAATAATTCCCAGTTTTCTTCCTAAAATGGACACACCAAACAGATTGGTCAATAAACAAGATGTGACAATTCAGAACAAGCTCTGAGAATTGCATTTATTTGGTCAGCTCGAGGAAATTCATATTTGGCACACCCTCTGGAGCATTAGCAAACTGCCCTGGGGAATGTGTTGGAACAGTCAATGCTCCATCTGTCTTGTAAACGGATGCATGGGCTTCTACCCACCGAGCCCGATTGGTCATCTGTTTGCTTCTGAGAGCCGGCTTTAAGTAGATTACAATAAATATTTCCAACCTATTCATCTGCTGAATTAACCCCACCCACCCACTTCCATTTGAAAGCTGAATATTTGAATATTCATCTGAATGCATTCCTGGAACTGTTAGACTACAATTAGAGGGAGTTCTTGGCTGAAAGTATAAGCACATTGGAACCTTTTTTGATTTTATATTGATAAATAATTTCATTTACCAATGTTAGAATAAAGAGTAGGGTGTGCTGTCTTCCGTCTCAATAGCACAGTGTCCCTCTTTCAAAGTATCAATTATTCAAAGTTTATGGAGGAGTTGGGGAAGGGAATTAAATAGCTCCATCTCATACTTGATGAAAGAAAGAAAGATTGCATTTATATAGCGCCTTTCACAATCTCGGGACGTCCCACAGCGCTTTACATGAAGAACCCTTTGAAGTGTAGTCATTGTTGTAATGTGGGAAACGCAGGAGCCAGTTTGCGCACAGCAAGCTCCCACAAACAGCAATGTGATAATCAGCAGATCATCTGTTTTTTTCGTGTTGTTGATTGAGGAATAAATATTGGTCCCAAGACACCAGGGGAGAACTCCCCTGCTCTTCTTCGAAAATAGTGGCATGAGATCTTTTACGTCCACCTGAGAGAGCAGACGGGGCCTCGG
Organism: Pristiophorus japonicus; assembly: GCF_044704955.1. NCBI lineage: Eukaryota > Metazoa > Chordata > Chondrichthyes > Pristiophoridae > Pristiophorus > Pristiophorus japonicus. Next base: position 67,269,115 of record NC_091997.1, read on the forward strand.
TTTAACGTCTCATCCGAAAGACAGCACCTCCCACAGTGCAGCACTCCCTCAGCACTGCACTGGAGTGTCAGCCTGGATCTTTGTGCTCAAGTCTCTGGAGTGAGACTTGAACCCACGACCTTCTGACTAAGAGACAAGAGAGCTACCCACTGAGCCACAGTTGATACTGATCAGCTAAATGGAACTGCATACTACGGTCTGGTGCTTACTCTCGCAAGGTAGCAGTAAGGGAATTACAATTAGTCCCAATGTCCCTGGGGAGACGAGGGAAGGGGAAAATAAGCCAGGATTCCTTATCCTGATAATCGCCCAGTGACTTCCGCTGGAATGTGCACATGTTGGCTTGGCTGTGATGCCCTCACAGGTGAATAGCAAGTGGAGGGCATGGTAGCTTAGTGGTTATGTTGCTACCTCTCTGTTCCGGCACCTTTGGTGCCGAAACACGAAATTTTCCGAGCCACGGCAGGTCAGTGTTGGTGATCGGTGGGTGAGGGAGGAGAGGCGGGGAATGTTGGTGATTGGTCATTTCTCCGTCTGTCTCAGGTCTGATGCCCCTTTCACTGCACCGTCAGGTGCCAGAATTCCACACTAAGGGAGGAAGCAGAGCGAGATACTGAGCGTCACGAAGCGCTTAACAACGAGCTCCAGGCCCAGGAAAGCAGCAGTTCCGCAAACGAATGCTGAACTACGGATCTTTCCGACCAGAGAGTCCCGGACCACAGAGGTTCGACCTGCAATCCAGAGGCCTGCATTAATGATCCGCAGACACGAGTTCTAATCCCACCACGGCAGCTGGGGGAATTTAAATTCAATTACTTAAATAAATCTGGAATAAAATGCTAGTGTCATTAATGGTGATCTTGTAAACTAATAGTAAACTAATGGTTCACTGGTGCCCTTTAGGGAAGGAAATCTGCCGTCCTTACCCGGTCTGGCCGATATGTGACTCCAGGCAGCAGCTGACTCTTAAGTTATCTCTGAAATGGCCCAGAAAGCCACTACGCAAAACAATAATCATTACACAGACTGCAGCGGTTCAAGAAGGCAGCTCACCTCCACCTTCTCGAGGGTGATTAGGGATGGGCAATAAACGCTGGGATTTCCAGCGACACATCAATGAATATTTTAAAAAGCCTTCTGAAGGGTGGTATTGTCGAAATCTCGACCTCCGATAAATGGCTCGGACACCTTCAGCTCCGGCAGAAGTTTCTTTAGTTTACTTGCTAGCAAGGGAAAGGTCACACTCAGTCAATGGCTAAGTGAACACCTCCGAAATGGTACAGTTTCACGAGATATTTATACAGTAAAACCCAAGTTATGGCCTCTCCCTGTGTATTGGCTCTGTCTCGCAGTCAGTGAATACAGATAGAGAGTTAATTACTACATCCTTGTCCTGACATGGTTTCCAGATATTTCCTTTTGTCAGGGTTATTAGTTGGCCAGCCGGCCATTACTCGATGAGAGTGTGGTAATGAGCTATTACCTGCCTTGCATTGTGTCAGGATTGTCCAGTTTCCTGGTCAGTTATCAAATGGATGAGGTCTCTACAAGAGATAATGGCTGGTGGTTTGAGTACTTCGAAAAGGGTGGGGTGGAGTGGAACTGGTGTCGTATAGACAATAGGAGAGCACCATGGGGGGTACTTGTCTCAGCAGGACTTGTCTCCTAGCAGTCTGATGGCTATCAGCCCTTTCAAGCCAGGTTTAGCTGTTTATACAAGCCGACTGCTTTATGCAGAAATTTCTGGAAGGACCAGGACTCCATTTTGTTATATATTTAAAAAGGGCACAAAAATACCGTGTGGTATCAGCTTAGATAAAAATACATTTCCACAGTATGCATGAAATTGTCCCCAGCAAGGGTCGGTGCCTTCAGGAGAGGGAGGGGAAAGGGAAATTGCATCGAACATGCAGGCTCGGCGTTGACAATAGGTTGCCAGGTGTGCCTTCCTGATATAGGCATCAGCATTCTCTCCCAAGTGGCACCTGGTGGGATTTTCCGATTATGTAGCTATCGGTCACGCCTGCAGCTGCCACTAGATGGGACTTCAGAACCTGCCGATCCCCAGAGGCATAGCCACATCACACACGCTGAGTGAAATTCACTTACTGTCGAGAGAGTGCAAGGACGGAGATTGGACACGGCTGTGATGCCCCATGTGGCTTAATAGCCCCTGCTGAAACTCGCCCTGAGCAAGGGGCACAGTGGCAAGGTTCCGACAGACAACCAGTGCCCACAGTAGATCCGCACTCCAGCCTGAGTTAGCACCTTTTGTGAGAGGGAGCGAGGGTTGAGCAAACATTGTACATCTTAATGCTGAACCTGCTTCCCCCCTCGCTCAAAGCTCTCGAGGAAATATATCGGCCGTTCCTTCATCGTGGCTGGGTCACAATCCTGGAACTCCCTCCCTAACAGCACTGTGGGAGCACCTTCACCACACGGACTGCAGCGGTTCAAGAAGGCGGCTCACCACCACCACCTTCTCGAGGGGCAATTAGGGATGGGCAATAAATGCCAGCCTTGCCAGCGACGCCCACATCCCAGGAACAAATAAAAATAAACAAACCAATGTATTTACCTGGGCAGCCCAGTTTAATTTGATGCACGGTTTTCTGTAGTCTTCATTGTAAGTACAATTCACTAAATATATTTAAAAAGGAGTTAGATGTAGTCCTTACTACTAGGGGGATCAAGGGGTATGGCGAGAAAGCAGGAATGGGGTACTGAAGTTGCATGTTCAGCCATGAACTCATTGAATGGCGGTGCAGGCTCGAAGGGCCGAATGGCCTACTCCTGCACCTATTTTCTATGTTTCTATGTAAAGGCTAACATCTTCTTGGGTATTAGTTTAATATTTTCAGATTTAATACCGTTTATTTTCATTTATAAACCTTGTCCTTGATATAAATAGACAGACTTGGTGCTTCACGGGGTATCGCTGCGTTTTTAGGGCCTTGTATTAGGACGTACAATGTAGGATTTTTCCTGGGTCTTAATATGCTCTGTTTCTGTTTCCTGCCCTGCAGTGTTACATTAAGAAGTTGGCAGCTCCAGCCTCCCGCTTGTGCTATAAACCTGAGACCCTTGTTTGTATTCTAGGCTCATTCCATAGTGCTGACTCACACTCCCTCCGGAGAGGAGGAGGGCCAAATAACCCTCGCTCTCGCTGAGGCTCACACTTCAGCTGGCAGGGCTGAGCATCACGGTAAGTCTTATAAAGGCACTCCCGACAACACCAGAGATCGCAGACTCCAAACACTGCACTCCCCCTGTCTCACTGCGCCACCACTCTCCTGCCCAAAGCACAATATTCCAGCACACTCCTGACCAGCCTCCCATCCTCCACCCTTTCTGAAACATGAGCTTATCGAAAACTCTGCCGCCCCGTGTCCTAAGTCGCACCAAGTCCCGTTCACCCATCCATGTGCTCGCTGACCGACATTGGTTCCCGGTCCCTGAAAGCCCCGATTTTAAAATTCTGCTGTTCCAAACCCCTCCGCGGTCTTTCTCCCTCCCTATCTCCGTAACCTTCTCCAGCCTCACAACCCTCTGAGATCTCTGCGCTCCTCCAATTTTGGCTCCTTGTGAATCCCCGACTGCCTGAAAGAGTGGTAGAGGCAGAAACATAGAAAATAGGTGCAGGAGTAGGCTATTCGGCCCTTCTAGCCTGCACCGCCATTCAATGAGTTCATGGCTGAACATGCAACTTCAATACCCCATTCCTGCTTTCTCAACATACCCCTTGATTCCCCTAGTAGTAAGGACTTCATCTAACTCCTTTTTGAATATAGAAACCACATTTAAAAAATACTAGGATGTGCACTTGAAGTGCCGTAACCTACAGGGCTGCGGACCTAGAACTGGAAAGTGGGATTAACCTGGATAGCCTCTTGTTGGCCGGCGCGGACACGATGGGCCGAATGGCCTCCTTCCGTGCTGTAAACCTCTGTGATTCCTTCACTCCACCATTGGTGGCCATGCCTTCAGCTGCCTGGGCCCCAAGCTCTGGAATTCCCTCCCTAAACCTCTGCTCCTCTCTCCCTCTCTTCATTAAAACCTTCCTTTTGACCAAACTTTTGATCACCTGTCCTAATGTCTCCTTTGGCTCACTGTTAAATATTTTTTGTGTCTGATTAGGCTCGTGTGAAGCACCATGGGACATTTTACTATGTTAAATGTGCTATATAAATACAAGTTGTTGTATCCGACCTTGGGGCCCAAGCCATGGTGCAGAGCTCACGCTGTCATGTGTGCTGTCGATGGCAGTACCAGGCTACCACTAGAAGTACTGCACCAGACTGATTCCTGGGATGGGGGGATTGCCCTATGAGGAGAGATTGAGTAGACTGGGCCAATATTCTCCAGAGTTTAGAAGAATGAGAGGTGATCTCATTGAAACATACAACATTCTTACAGAGCTTGACAGGGTAGATGCAGGGAGGGTGTTTCCCCCGGGCTGGGGAGTCCAGGGGTCACAGTCTCAGGATAAGGGCTCGGCCATTTAGGACTGAGATGAGGAGGAATTTCTTCACTCGGAGGGTGGTGAATCTTTGGAATTCTCTGCCCCAGAGGGCTGTGGAGGCTCAGTCGTTGTGTATATTCAAGGCAGAGATCGATAGATTTTTGGATATTAAGGGAATCGAGGGATATGAGGATAGTGCAGGAAAGTAGAGTCGAGGTCGAAGATCAGCCGTGATCTCATTGAATGGTGGAGCAGGCTCGAGGGGCCGAATGGCCGACTCCTGCTCCTAATTCTTATGTGAAGGTACTTTTACAGTTCTCTTAACACTAACATGCATTAGTTCACAATATAATGAACTCCATTCACTGTGGTTTCTCTTTCAGTAGTGAAGTGTAAATTAACAAATGATACGACAGGAAGTAGACAGTACCCACTCACAGCATCACCCCTTCCTCTGCTCACCCAGTGTCCGAACCCTCGGCCATCGCTGCCACATCAGCTTTGCTACATCCCTCCCTCCCACATTCAGAAGCCTCTTTCAAACCTGCCTCTGCGACCACGTCTTCAGTTACCTTCCCAAACTCTTCCCCCAACTCCTGCTCAGTGCCTTTCCTTCCCCTCTCTCCCCCTTCTCTGACCATCAGCCGTGGCTCAGTGGGTAGCACACTTGTCTCTGGGTCAGAAGGTTGTGGGCTTAAGCCCCACTCCAGAGACTGGAGCACATAAATCTAGGCTGACACTCGCAGTGCAGTACTGAGGGAGCGCTGCACTGTCGGAGTGGCAGTACTGAGGGAGCGCCGCACTGTTGGAGGGGCAGTACTGAGGGAGCGCTGCACTGTCGGAGGGGCAGTACTGAGGGAGCGTTGCACTGTCGGAGGGGCAGTAGTGGAGGGCGCGCTGCACTGTCGGAGGGGCAGTACTGGAGGAGCGCTGCACTGTCAGAGGGGCAGTGCTGAGGGAGTGCCGTACTGTCGGAGGGGCAGTACTGAGGGAGCGCAGCACTGTCGGAGGGGCAGTACTGGGGGAGTGCCGCACTGTCGGAGGTGCCGTCTTTCGGATGGGACGTTAAACTGAGGCCCCGTCTGCCCTCTCAGGTGGACATAAGATCCCATGGCACTATTTTGAAGAAGAGCAGGGGCGTTCTCCCCGGTGTCCTGGGGCCAATATTTTTCTCTCAATCAACATCACTAAAACAGAATATCCGGTCATTGTCACATTGCTGTTTGTGGGAGCTTGTTGTGCGCAAATTGGCTGCCGCGTTTCATCCATTAATACAGTAACTACACTTCAAAAGTACTTCATTGGCTGTAAAGTGCTTTGGGACGTCCGGTGGGCGTGAAAGGCGCTATATAAATGCAAGTCTTTCCTTACATTAAAGGTGCTGTATAATTGCAATTTGTAATTTCATGCTCCGTGTTCAGAACAGAAAACAAATTGTTTTTCGTGGCTTTATACTTGACAATATTTTGACATTTATTAATATTTTTGGCATCTCTGTTAATTGTGAAATGTGTCTGGACTTTCCTTTAGAGATAGCAGAGAGATACTACAAACAGAGTCTGCAATGTCATCAGGCAGCGATGGGACCCGAACATGCTTCATCCCTCTCGGTCCTGGACGATTACTGTCGATTCCTGATCCTGACGAAAGATTATCCGGTAAGGGTAAATATTCTGTTAAATTCCAGTTGACTTTTTTTGAGTGTAGGAAAGCCGGGAGTGAGAGAAAGTTGTTTGGTCCCTTAGACTTGCTGCTGTCACAGACCAGGTACAATCTACTCCGAATTAGGGTGTGGAGCATAAACACCGGCACGGACCAGTTGGGCCGAATGGCCTGTTTCTGTGCTGTAGATTCAATGTCATTCTCTATGATTAGCCCGCCCATTTCTTCTCCTGACCCCTGCATAAGTACTCGGGCAAGGATTTTTTTAAGGCACAAGATAAAAGTTTACAGGGTTGGGGGTAATATATTAGCATGGATAGAGGATTAGCTAACTAACAGAGAACAGAGAGTCGGGATAAATGATTCATTCTCTGGTTGGCAACCAGTAACCAGTGGGGTGCCGCAGGGATCAGTGCTGGGACCCCAACTATTTACAATCTATATTAACGACTTGGAAGAAGAGACTGAATGTCACATAGCCAAGTTTGCTGATGATACAAAGATGGGAGGAAAAGCAATGTGTGAAGAGGACATAAAAATCCTGCAAAAGGACATACAGGCTAAGTGAGTGGGCAAAAATTTGGCAGATGGTGTATAATGTTGGAAAGTGTGAGGTCATGCACTTTTAAATTACAGTTTAAAAGTTCACCCCGTGAACTTTTATCTTGTGCAGTAATCTTTTATGTGGCACCTTGTCAAATGCCTTCTGGAAGTCCAAATACACCACATCCACTTTATCCACCCTGTTTGTTACATCCTCAAAGAACTCCAGCAAATTTGTCAAACATGACTTCCCCTTCATAAATCCATGCTGACTCTGCCTGACCCAATTTTGTTTTTCCAAATGTCTTGCTACTGCTTCTTTAATAATGGACTCCCAACATTTTCCCAACCACAGATGTTAGACTAACTGCTTTTTGTCTGCCTCCTTTTTTAAATAGGGGCGTTACATTTGCGGAGGGGGCTTGACAAGGTGGATGCTGACAGGGGAGACTGGAACTAGGGGGCACGATCTTAAAATAAGGGGCCGTCCATTTAACAGAGATGAGAAGAAATTTCTTGTGAGGGTTGTGGATCTGTGGAATTCACTGCCTCAGAGAGCTGTGGAAGCTGGGACATTGAATAAATTTAAGACAGAAATAGACAGTTTCTTAAACGATCAGGGGATAAGGGGTAATGGGGAGCGGGCAGCCTGATCGGATCAACCATGATCTTATTAAATGGAGGAGCAGGCTCGAGGGGCCGTATGGCCGACTCCTGCTCCTATTTCTTATGTTCTTATGTTCTACACCACACAGACACAAGTCATCTGAGACATACAACTCTCCCTCTGTCGTCTGCACTCTGCACTGGAAACAACGGCAGACTTTGGTGAACTAATGTCCAAAGTGTAGGGGCTGGATTCTCGGTCCGTTACCGCCTCTGTTTTTGCGCCCGCAGTAGGGGTAACGGCGGCGGAAAGCATTTCCGGGCGGGCGGGCGCCGGGACATCGGGTGCCGGGTTTGCTGGGGGGGGGCGGTGTCGTGGAGCATTACCGCCTGGGAGAGGCGAGCCGGCGTACAATGCCCCTGGTTGCGACACCGGCTCAAAATTTGGCTCACACCAGATCCGTAGCGCCCCGCAATGCCCCCTAGTGGGACCGCCTGGGAAAGCGGGCAGTCCGAGCTGTAGCGGCTGCAGTGAGGGAAGGAATCGCGACCTTGAGGTAAGTGTGATCGGTTTTTTTTTTGCGATTAATGTTGATATGGCGTCAGATAAGTATTGGGAATGTTTCTGGTGGGTTGTTTTCAGATTTTTCTTTTCCACAGAAGCTTCTCTTACAGCGCTCCGAGGCCGGCTGTTCAGCGCGGGATTCTCAGTTGCTCAGCTGGCCTAGCGCCCCGAGAGAGATGTGTAATGCCTCCCCTAGGGCTCCGCCCCACACTCGGGGCCCAGACGGTGAGTTTTGCGGCTGGAGACGCAAACCATTTTCCGCCGCAAAATTTACTGCCCCGCCCAGATTAACGTCACAACAGAGCGGCGGCTGAATTTCCAGCAGTTTCAGCCAGGAATGTTTTACGCAGCGGAGCTAAGCAAGCCTACGCAGATTGGCTTCCAACAGCAAAAGGAAGGGCAACCCGGAGAGGCTGCTCTCTCTAAACTGGAAAAGAATGAGTCAGTAAACGTAAAGCGCTATTATTTAAACCCACGTCCTGAAGGCTGAGAGGGCAGCAGTGTAACTCTGTGCATTGCCAGTCGATATCAGACACGAGATTTGCATCCTGTTTATGCCCTGACCTGAACATGAACAGGGGAGTCACGGGTTTTAGGGAGCAGGCAGGAAAGTCGAGTTGAGGCCAAGATTAGATCAGCCACGATCTCATTGAATGGTGGAGCAGACTCGAGGGGCCGAATGGCCTACTCATGCTCCTAATTCACATGTTAATTCAGGTTACAGTCATAGGGAGCGCAGGAGGTTACAGTGACAGGGGTCGGAGGAGGTTACAGTGACAGGGGTCGGAGGAGGTTACAGTGATAGGGAACGGAGGAGGTTACAGTGATAGGGAGCGGAGGAGGTTACAGTGACAGGGAACGGAGGAGGTTACAGTGATAGGGAATGGAGGAGGTTACAGTGACAGGGAGCGGAGGAGGTTACAGTGACAGGGAACGGAGGAGGTTACAGTGATAGGGAACGGAGGAGGTTACAGTGACAGGGAGCGGAGGAGGTTACAGTGACAGGGAACGGAGGAGGTTACAGTGACAGGGAACGGAGGAGGTTACAGTGACAGGGAACGGAGGAGGTTACAGTGACAGGGAACGGAGGAGGTTACAGTGATAGGGAACGGAGGAGGTTACAGTGAACGGGAACGGAGAAGGTTACAGTGATAGGGGTCGGAGGAGGTTACAGTGATAGGGGTCGGAGGAGGTTACAGTGACAGGGAGCGGAGGAGGTTACAGTGACAGGGAACGGAGGAGGTTACAGTGACAGGGAACGGAGGAGGTTACAGTGACAGGGAACGGAGGAGGTTACAGTGACAGGGAACGGAGGAGGTTACAGTGACAGGGAACGGAGGAGGTTACAGTGACAGGGGTCGGAGGAGGTTACAGTGACAGGGAACAGAGGAGGTTACAGTGACAGGGGTCGGAGGAGGTTACAGTGATGGGGAACGGAGGAGGTTACAGTGACAGGGAACGGAGGAGGTTACAGTGATAGGGAACGGAGGAGGTTACAGTGATAGGGAACGGAGGAGGTTAAAGTGATAGGGAACGGAGGAGGTTACAGTGACGGGACGGAGGAGGTTATAGTGATAAGGAGCGGAGGAGGGTACAGTGCCAGGGGTCGGAGGAGGTTACAGTGACAGGGAACGGAGGAGGTTACAGTGACAGGGAACGGAGGAGGTTACAGTGATAGGGAGCGGAGGAGGTTACAGTGATAGGGAGCGGAGGAGGTTACAGTGATAGGGAGCGGAGGAGGTTACAGTGATAGGGAACGGAGGAGGTTACAGTGACAGGGAACGGAGGAGGTTATAGTGATAGGAAACGGAGGAGGTTACAGTGACGGGACGGAGGAGGTTACAGTGATAGGGAACGGAGGAGGTTACAGTGATAGGAAACGGAGGAGGTTACAGTGACAGGACGGAGAAGGTTATAGTGATCGGGAACGGAGGAGGTTACAGTAACAGGGAGCGGAGGAGGTTACAGTGATAGGGAACGGAGGAGGTTACAGTAACAGGGAACGGAGGAGGTTACAGTGATAGAAAACGGAGGAGGTTACAGTGATAGGGAACGGAGGAGGTTACAGTGATAGGGAACGGAGGAGGTTACAGTGACGGGACGGAGAAGGTTATAGTGATAGGGAACGGAGGAGGTTACAGTAACAGGGAACGGAGGAGGTTACAGTGATAGGAAACGGAGGAGGTTACAGTGATAGGGAACGGAGGAGGTTACAGTGATGGGGAACGGAGGAGGTTACAGTGACAGGGAACGGAGGAGGTTACAGTGACAGGGAACGGAGGAGGTTACAGTGATAGGGAACGGAGGAGGTTACAGTGACAGGGAGCGGAGGAGGTTACAGTGATAGGGAACGGAGGAGGTTACAGTGATAGGGAACGGAGGAGGTTACAGTGACAGGGAACGGAGGAGGTTACAGTGACAGGGGTCGGAGGAGGTTACAGTGACAGGGAACGGAGGAGGTTACAGTGACAGGGAACGGAGGAGGTTACAGTGACAGGGAACGGAGGAGGTTACAGTGACAGGGAACAGAGGAGGTTACAGTGACAGGGAACGGAGGAGGTTACAGTGATAGGGAGCGGAGGAGGTTACAGTGATAGGGAACGGAGGAGGTTACAGTGATAGGGAACGGAGGAGGTTAAAGTGATAGGGAACGGAGGAGGTTACAGTGACGAGACGGAGGAGGTTATAGTGATAAGGAGCGGAGGAGGGTACAGTGCCAGGGGTCGGAGGAGGTTACAGTGACAGGGAACGGGGGAGGTTACAGTGACAGGGAACGGAGGAGGTTACAGTGATAGGGAGCGGAGGAGGTTACAGTGATAGGGAGCGGAGGAGGTTACAGTGATCGGGAACGGAGGAGGTTACAGTAACAGGGAGCGGAGGAGGTTACAGTAATAGGGAACGGAGGAGGTTACAGTGATAGAAAACGGAGGAGGTTACAGTGATAGGGAACGGAGGAGGTTACAGTGATAGGGAACGGAGGAGGTTACAGTGATGGGGAACGGAGGAGGTTACAGTGACAGGGAACGGAGGAGGTTACAGTGACAGGGAACGGAGGAGGTTACAGTGACGGGACGGAGAAGGTTATAGTGATCGGGAACGGAGGAGGTTACAGTAACAGGGAGCGGAAGAGGTTACAGTAATAGGGAACGGAGGAGGTTACAGTAACAGGGAACGGAGGAGGTTACAGTGATAGAAAACGGAGGAGGTTACAGTGATAGGGAACGGAGGAGGTTACAGTGATAGGGAACGGAGGAGGTTACAGTGACGGGACGGAGAAGGTTATAGTGATAGGGAACGGAGGAGGTTACAGTAACAGGGAACGGAGAAGGTTACAGTGATAGGAAACGGAGGAGGTTACAGTGATAGGGAACGGAGGAGGTTACAGTGATGGGGAACGGAGGAGGTTACAGTGACAGGGAACGGAGGAGGTTACAGTGACAGGGAACGGAGGAGGTTACAGTGATAGGGAACGGAGGAGGTTACAGTGACAGGGAGCGGAGGAGGTTACAGTGACAGGGAACGGAGGAGGTTACAGTGATAGGGAACGGAGGAGGTTACAGTGACAGGGAACGGAGGAGGTTACAGTGACAGGGGTCGGAGGAGGTTACAGTGACAGGGAACGGAGGAGGTTACAGTGACAGGGAACGGAGGAGGTTACAGTGACAGGGAACGGAGGAGGTTACAGTGACAGGGAACAGAGGAGGTTACAGTGACAGGGGTCGGAGGAGGTTACAGTGATAGGGAGCGGAGGAGGTTACAGTGACAGGGAACAGAGGAGGTTACAGTGATGGAACGGAGGAGGTTACAGTGACAGGGAACGGAGGAGGTTATAGTGACAGGGAACGGAGGAGGTTACAGTGACAGGGAGCGGAGGAGGTTACAGTGACAGGGAGTGGAGGAGGTTACAGTGATAGGGAGCGGAGGAGGTTACAGTGACAGGGAGCGGAGGAGGTTACAGTGACAGGGAGCGGAGGAGGTTACAGTGACAGGGAACGGAGGAGGTTACAGTGACGGGGAACGGAGGAGGTTACAGTGACAGGGAGCGGAGGAGGTTACATTGACAGGGAGCGGAGGAGGTTACAGTGACAGGGAACGGAGGAGGTTACAGTGATAGGGAACGGAGGAGGTTACAGTGATAGGGAACGGAGGAGGTTAAAGTGATAGGGAACGGAGGAGGTTACAGAAACAGGGAACGGAGGAGGTTACAGTGACGGGACGGAGAAGGTTATAGTGATAAGGAGCGGAGGAGGGTACAGTGCCAGGGGTCGGAGGAGGTTACAGTGACAGGGAACGGAGGAGGTTACAGTGACAGGGAACGGAGGAGGTTACAGTGACGGGGAACGGAGGAGGTTACAGTGACAGGGAGCGGAGGAGGTTACATTGACAGGGAGCGGAGGAGGTTACAGTGACAGGGAACGGAGGAGGTTACAGTGATAGGGAACGGAGGAGGTTACAGAAACAGGGAACGGAGGAGGTTACAGTGACAGGGAGCGGAGGAGGTTACAGTGATAGGGAGCGGAGGAGGTTACAGTGATAGGGAGCGGAGGAGGTTACAGTGATAGGGAGCGGAGGAGGTTACAGTGATAGGGAACGGAGGAGGTTACAGTGACGGGACGGAGAAGGTTATAGTGATAGGGAACGGAGGAGGTTACAGTAACAGGGAACGGAGGAGGTTACAGTGATAGGAAACGGAGGAGGTTACAGTGACAGGGAACAGAGGAGGTTACAGTGATAGGGAACGGAGGAGGTTACAGTGATAGGGAACGGAGGAGGTTACAGAAACAGGGAACGGAGGAGGTTACAGTGACGGGACGGAGGAGGTTATAGTGATAAGGAGCGGAGGAGGGTACAGTGCCAGGGGTCGGAGGAGGTTACAGTGACAGGGAACGGAGGAGGTTACAGTGATAGGGAGCGGAGGAGGTTACAGTGATAGGGAACGGAGGAGGTTACAGTGACGGGACGGAGAAGGTTATAGTGATAGGGAACGGAGGAGGTTACAGTAACAGGGAACGGAGGAGGTTACAGTGATAGGAAACGGAAGAGGTTACAGTGACGGGGAACGGAGGAGGTTACAGTGACAGGGAGCGGAGGAGGTTACATTGACAGGGAGCGGAGGAGGTTACAGTGACAGGGAACGGAGGAGGTTACAGTGATAAGGAGCGGAGGAGGGTACAGTGCCAGGGGTCGGAGGAGGTTACAGTGACAGGGAACGGAGGAGGTTACAGTGATAGGGAGCGGAGGAGGTTACAGTGATAGGGAGCGGAGGAGGTTACAGTGATAGGGAGCGGAGGAGGTTACAGTGATAGGGAGCGGAGGAGGTTACAGTGATAGGGAACGGAGGAGGTTACAGTGACGGGACGGAGAAGGTTAGTGTGATAGGGAACGGAGGAGGTTACAGTAACAGGGAACGGAGGAGGTTACAGTGATAGGAAACGGAGGAGGTTACAGTGACAGGGAACGGAGGAGGTTACAGTGATAGGGAACGGAGGAGGTTACAGTGATGGGGAACGGAGGAGGTTACAGTGACAGGGAGTGGAGGAGGTTACAGTGACAGGGAACGGAGGAGGTTACAGTGACAGGGAACGGAGGAGGTTACAGTGACAGGGAGCAGAGGAGGTTACAGTGACAGGGAACGGAGGAGGTTACAGTGACAGGGAACGGAGGAGGTTACAGTGACAGGAGCGGAGGAGGTTACAGTGACAGGGAGCGGAGGAGGTTACAGTGACAGGGAGCGGAGGAGGTTACAGTGACAGGGAACGGAGGAGGTTACAGTGACAGGGGACGGAGGAGGTTACAGTGACAGGGAACGGAGGAGGTTACAGTGACAGGGAGCGGAGGAGGTTACAGTGACAGGGAGCGGAGGAGGTTACAGTGACAGAGAAACATAGAAACATAGAAAATAGGTGCAGGAGCAGGCCATTCAGCCCTTCTAGCCTGCACCGCCATTCAATGAGTTCATGGCTGAACATGAAACTTCAGTACCCCCTTCCTGCTTTCACGCCATACCCCTTGATCCCCCGAGTAGTAAGGACTTCATCTAACTCCCTTTTGAATATATTTAATGAATTGGCCCCAACCACTTTCTGTGGCAGAGAATTCCACAGGTTCACCACTCTCTGGGTGAAGAAGTCCCTCCTCATCTCGGTCCTAAATAGCTTACCCCTTATCCTTCGACTGTGACCCCTGGTTCTGGACTTCACCAACATTGCGAACATTCTTCCTGCATCTAACCTGTCTAAACCCGTCAGGTTTTTAATCGTTTCTATGAGGTCCCCTCTCATTCTTCTGAACTCCAGTGAATACAAGCCCAGTTGATCCAGTCTTTCTTGATAGGTCAGTCCCACCATCCCGGGAATCAGTCTGGTGAATCCTCGCTGCACTCCCTCAATAGCAAGAATGTCCTTCCTCAAGTTAGGAGACCAAAATTGTACACAATACTCCAGGTGTGTCCTCACCAAGGCCCTGTACAACTGCAGCAACACCTCCCTGCCCCTGTACTCAAATCCCCTCGCTATGAAGGCCAACATGCCATTTGCTTTCTTAACCGCCTGCTGTACCTGCATGCCAACCTTCAATGACTGATGTACCATGACACCCAGGTCTCGTTGCACCTCCCCTTTTCCTAATCTGTTACCATTCAGATAATAGTCTGTCTCTCTGTTTTTACCACCAAAGTGGATAACCTCACATTTATCCACATTATACTTCATCTGCCATGCATTTGCCCACTCACCTAACCTATCCAAGTCACTCTGCAGCCTCATAGCATCCTCCTCGCAGCTCACACTGCCACCCAACTTACTGCCACCCAACTTAGTGTCATCCGCAAATTTGGAGATACTACATTTAATCCCCTCGTCTAAATCATTAATGTACAATGTAAACAGCTGGGGCCCCAGCACAGAACCTTGCGGTACCCCACTAGTCACTGCCTACCATTCTGAAAAGTACCCATTTACTCCTACTCTTTGCTTCCTGTCTGACAACCAGTTCTCAATCCATGTCAGCACACTACCCCCAATCCCATGTGCTTTAACTTTGCACATTAATCTCTTGTGTGGGACCTTGTCGAAAGCCTTCTGAAAGTCCAAATATACCACATCAACTGGTTTTCCTTTGTCCACTTTACTGGAAACATCCTCAACAAATTCCAGAAGATTTGTCAAACATGATTTCCCCTTCACAAATCCATGCTGACTTGGACCTATCATGTCACCATTTTCCAAATGCGCTGCTATGACATCCTTAATAATTGATTCCATCATTTTACCCACTACTGAGGTCAGGCTGACCGGTCTATAATTCCCTGTTTTCTCTCTCCCTCCTTTTTTAAAAAGTGGGGTTACATTGGCTACCCTCCACTCGATAGGAACTGATCCAGAATCAATGGAATGTTGGAAAATGACTGTCAATGCATCCGCTATTTCCAAGGCCACCTCCTTAAGTACTCTGGGATGCAGTCCATCAGGCCCTGGGGATTTATCGGCCTTCAATCCCATCAATTTCCCCAACACAATTTCCCGACTAATAAAGATTTCCCTCAGTTCCTCCTCCCTACTAGACCCTCTGACCCCTTTTATATCCGGAAGGTTGTTTGTGTCCTCCTTAGTGAATACTGAACCAAAGTACTTGTTCAATTGGTCTGCCATTTCTTTGTTCCCCGTTATGACTTCCCCTGATTCTGACTGCAGGGGACCTACGTTTGTCTTTACTAACCTTTTTCTCTTTACATACCTATAGAAACTTTTGCAATCCGCCTTAATGTTCCCTGCAAGCTTCTTCTCGTACTCCATTTTCCCTGCCCTAATCAAACCCTTTGTCCTCCTCTGCTGGGTTCTAAATTTCTCCCAGTCCCCAGGTTCGCTGCTATTTCTGGCCAATTTGTATGCCACTTCCTTGGCTTTAATACTATCCCTGATTTCCCTAGATAGCCACGGTTGAGTCACCTTCCCTTTTTTATTTTTACGCCAGACAGGAATGTACAATTGTTGTAATTCATCCATGCGGTCTCTAAATGTCTGCCATTGCCCATCCACAGTCAACCCCTTAAGTATCATTCGCCAATCTATCCTAGCCAACTCACGCCTCATACCTTCAAAGTTACCCTTCTTTAAGTTCTGGACCATGGTCTCTGAATTAACTGTATCATTCTCCATCCTAATACAGAATTCCACCATATTATGGTCACTCTTCCCCAAGGGGCCTCGCACAATGAGATTGCTAATTAGTCCTCTCTCATTACACAACACCCAGTCTAAGATGGCCTCCCCCCTAGTTGGTTCCTCGACATATTGGTCTAGAAAACCATCCCTTATGCACTCCAGGAAATCCTCCTCCACCGTATTGCTTCCAGTTTGGCTAGCCCAATCTATGTGCATATTAAAGTCACCCATTATAACTGCTGCACCTTTATTGCATGCACCCCTAATTTCCTGTTTGATGCCCTCCCCAATATCACTACTACTGTTTGGAGGTCTGTACACAACTCCCACTAACGTTTTTTGCCCTTTGGTGTTCTGCAGCTCTACCCATATAGATTCCACATCATCCAAGCTAATGTCTTTCCTAACTATTGCATTAATCTCCTCTTTAACCAGCAATGCTACCCCACCGCCTTTTCCTTTTATTCTATCCTTCCTGAATGTTGAATACCCCTAGGTAACAGAGGAGGTTACAGTGATAGGGAGCAGAGGAGGTTACAGTGATAGGGAGCGGAGGAGGTTACAGTGATAGGGAGCGGAGGAGGTTACAGTGATAGGGAACGGAGGAGGTTACAGTGACGGGACGGAGGAGGTTATAGTGATAGGGAACGGAGGAGGTTACAGTGACGGGACGGAGGAGGTTATAGTGACAGGGGTCGGAGGAGGGTACAGTGACAGGGGTCGGAGGAGCTTACAGTGACAGGGAACGGAGGAGGTTACAGTGATATGGAACGGAGGAGGTTACAGAGACAGGGAACGGAGGAGGTTACAGTGATATGGAACGGAGGAGGTTACAGAGACAGGGAACGGAGGAGGTTACAGAGACGGGACGGAGGAGGTTATAGTGACAGGGAACGGAGGAGGTTACAGAGACGGGACGGAGGAGGTTATAGTGACAGGGAACGGAGGAGGTTACAGAGACGGGACGGAGGAGGTCATAGTAATAGGGAACGGAGGAGGTTACAGTAACAAGGAACGGAGGAGGTTACAGTGACGGGACGGAGGAGATTATAGTGATAGGGAACGGAGGAGGTTACAGTGACGGGACGGAGGAGGTTATAGTGATAGGGAACGGAGGAGGTTACAGTAACAGGGAACGGAGGAGGTTACAGAGACGGGACGGAGGAGGTCATAGTAATAGGGAACGGAGGAGGTTACAGTAACAGGGAACGGAGGAGGTTACAGTGACGGGACAGAGGAGGTTATAGTGATAAGGAGCGGAGGAGGTTACAGTAACGGAGCGGGCGGGGTCAGGGAGTGATTTGAAAACCAGGATCAGTTTTAAATAGAGGTGGCACTTGGGTTTTTTGTGTAAACTCAAGTTAACTTTGATCATCTTGCCTTCACTGCAGGCTGCTTCGAGGCTGCTTCAGGAATCCCTCCCAGCCAAGCTTTCTACCTTTGGAGAATACAGCGGAGAGGCAGAAGAGACATACCGGCTGTTTGGGGGAATCGAATTAGCACAGGGACACCAGAAAGCAGCCTACAAAAAGTTCAGAAAAGTGAGTGCTGTGTGTGTGGTGGGTAATTGGCTGAGAGACCTAGGCAGCTCATAAATTTGCTGACGGGCACCATGGAAATACATCTCACAGTATTCACACAATTGGTTCAATTCTTCAAGCCAATCAGTCAGAACAGTGTCTTCACAACTAGTCGATGAACAGCCAGTACGCCAATTAATTTTGCTTTGTTGCACTTGTAAAACATGTGGCGGCTTCTGACTAATAAGTATACAAATTGGAATCAATAAATGTCCCCATACAATTGATTGTAACTGTTTGTTTGCCGTGAGCTGCCCAGCATTCAACTTGGTATTTCTGCTCACAAAAGGGCTTTGTATTTGCGCGTTCAGTACATTTAGTTTTTAGTCACATCAGCTTGAAGGTGACGCCCATTTTGGCTCCATCACCGACGGAGAGGCTGGTCGTAAGATGCTCGTAATTCACCTTTACTCTGGAAAGTGAAACCGTGTTCCAACGCGGGAGGTTTGAAATAAATGTAGACGGTGCTGTGTAATGGTGTTGGTTAATCAACATTTTGCAAGTGTCTTTCAAGCGCCTGCGTATCGAACACCCACTACAACATTGGAGGAAGTAAAAATGGCACACACGCAGTGTCAGCATGGCTCAATGGGTAACACACTCGTCTCTGAAAGAAAGACTTGCATTTATAAAGCGCCTTTCACGGTCACCGGACGTCTCAAAGCGCTTTACAGTCAATGAAACACTTTTGGAGTGTAGTCACTGTTGTAATGTGGGAAGTGCGGCAGCCAATTTGCGCACAGCAAGCTCCCACACACAGCAATGTGATAATGACCCAGATCATGTTTCTTTTATGTTAATTGAGGGATAAATATTGGCCCAGGACACCGGGGATAACTCCCCTGCTCTTCTTCAAAATAGTGCCATGGGATCTTTTACATCAACCTGAGAGAGCAGATGGGGCCTCGGTTTAATGTCTCATCCGAAAGACAGTTCTGAGTCAGAAGATTGTGGGGTTCAAGTCCCACTCCAGAGACTTGAGCGTAAAATCTAGGCTGACACTCCCAGTGCAGTGCTGAGGGAGTGCTGCACTGTCGGAGGGACAGTGCTGAGGGAGCGCCGCACTGTCGGAGGGGCAGTACTGAAGGAGTGCTGCGCTGTCGGAGGGGCAGTACTGAGGGAGTGCTGCACTGTCGGAGGGGCAGTACTGAGGGAGTGCTGCACTGTCGGAGGGGCATTACTGAGGGAGCACCGTACTGTCGGAGGGGCAGTGCTGAGGGAGTGCCGCACTGTCGGAGGGGCAGTGCTGAGGGAGCGCCGCACTGTCGGAGGGGCAGTACTGAGGGAGTGCTGCACTGTCGGAGGGGCAGTACTGAGAGAGTGCTGCACTGTCGGAGGGGCAGTACTGAGAGAGTGCTGCACTGTCAGAGGGGCAGTGCTGAGGGAATGCTGCACTGTCGGTGGTGATTTACTTTAGTTGTCCAGTTAAACAGAAGCCACGTCTGCCAGTTCGCGGATGTAAAGGATTCAGTGGTATTACTCGAAGCAGAACAAGGAGCTCTCCCTCAACGAAAACTATCAACAACACCGTGGCTGCAGTGTGCACCATCTACAAGATGCACTGCAGCAACTCGCCAAGGCTTCTTCGGCAGCACCTCCCAAACCCGCGACCTCTACCACCCAGAAGGCCAAGGGCGGCAGGCGCATGGGAACACCACCACCTCCACGTTCCCCTCCCAGTCACACACCATCCCGACTTGGAAATATATCGGCCGTTCCTTCATCGTCGCTGGGTCAAAATCCTGGAACTCCCTCCCTATCATCATCATAGCCAGTCCCTCGAAACGAGGATGACTTGCTTCCACTCCAAAAAAGGGATGAATTCACCGGTGTTTCAATGAAGAACCTAATATTCCAGATCCAGAACTACATCCTGAAGGGTGGGAGATGCCTGTGCGTGGATTTTTTTAACACCAGCCACCACACGGGCTTGACAGAGCTAGGTCTTGGTCCAGTGGCGAGGATTATCCAAGACTAACTGGAGACCGAGCATGCACACATATCGCAGTGTGGGCTGGGCCCGTGCTGCCCCTGGGCCCTCGCCCCTCCTGGTCCCCGGTCACTTCCCTCTACAAACTCTCGCCGCTCCTTCGCCCCTCCTGCTGTGCCTGCCCGCACTGCGATCAGCGACCTGGCTTCACAGCCGTCGCCCTCCTGCAGCAGCACGCGCTGCTCCCTGCAGTAGTATGTCACCACGCGCTGCTCCCTCCAAAGGCCCCGGCCTGCTGACGGTCTTACAGGCCGGGACCTAACAGCACTGTGGGAGCACCTTCACCACACGGACTGCAGCGGTTCAAGAAGGCGGCTCACCACCACCTTCTCAAGGGGCAATTAGGGATGGGCAATAAATGCCGGCCTTGCCAGCGACACCCACATCCCGGAACGAGTTAAAAAAAAAATGCAAATTCTTCCTCCTGTGATCTTCCTACTCAAGTGGTCAGTTTGTACATCACTGAGGGGATTATTTGAAGAGACAGGTTTTCAAAGCCATATTTCATCTGTAATTATTACAGAAAAGTAATTGAAAAGAGGCTATATTTTGCATTGAGCTCTGATTAGAGAGATGGGTTCAGTGGCCCTTTCCTTGTTTTTGTATCTTAAATTCTTTCAAATGTTGGTGGCACTGCTGAAAGGGAGTTGAACATCCCTTTGGTACCAGCCTGTCCCAATCACTTAACCGCAGTTGTGGTTATTCATTGGATGCAAACCTCTTTGGGACTTTCCGATGCACTCCTGGCCGGCCTCCCACATTCTACCTTACGTAAACTAGAGGTGATCCAAAACTCGGCTACCCGTGTCCTAACTCGCACCCAGTCCCGCTCATCCATCACCTCCTGTGCTCGCTGCCCCGTGTCCTAACTCGCACCGAGTCCCGCTCATCCATCACCCCCTGTGCTCGCTGCCCCGTGTCCTAACTCGCACCAAGTCCCGCTCACCCATCACCCCCTGTGCTCGCTGCCCCGTGTCCTAACTCGCACCAAGTCCCGCTCATCCATCACCCCCTGTGCACCGTGTCCTAACTCACACCGAGTCCCACTCACCCATCACCCCCTGTGCTCACTGCCCCGTATCCTAACTCGCACCGAGTCCCGCTCACCCATTACCCCCTGTGCTCGCTGCCCTGTGTCCTAACTCGCACCAAGTCCCGCTCACCCATCACCCCCTGTGCTCGCTGACCTACATTGGCTCCCAGTTAAGCAGCACCTCGATTTCAAAATTCTCATCCTTATTTTCAAATTACTCCATGGCCTCGCCCCTCCCTATCTATGTAATTTCCTCCAGCCCCACAACCCCCCCGAGATGTCTGCGCTCCTCTAATTCTGCCCTCTTGAGCATCCCTGATTATAATCGCTCAACCATCGGTGGCCGTGCCTTCTGTTGCCTGGGCCTCAAGCTCTAGAACTCCCTCCGTAAACCTCTCCGCCTCTCTTTCCTCCTTTAAGACATTCCTTAAAACCTACCTCTTTGACCAAGCTTTTGGTCACCTGTCTAATTTCTTCTTATTGTGTTCCTAACACAGAGGAGGCTGCACACAGGGAGGTTAAAGTAACAGTGACCTCAGTCTTTAATAAGACACTCCAGAGTGAGGAACAGGCCTTAGGGGCCAGCTTTATATACAGTGCTCCCAAGGGATGCTGGGATCCCTTGGGATTTCAGGGGATGAGCTCCCTGGTGGCGGAACATGGGAGTGCATGCTTTACAGATACACAACATCACTTCCCCCCCCCCCCCTCACCCGCCCCCACACACACAAAGTCAAAGTGAAAACTATTTACAAGGTGAGGCGGTCGGGAGCCTTTCTTTCCCTGGTGGACCGCCTCGGTACAAATGTCTGTTCTGGTGTGTTGGCTGTGCCCTCGCTGGGCTGGCATGTTGTTGGCCCTGCAGGGCTGCTGGGTGAGCCTGGCCTTGCTGGGCTGATGGGCGTGATGGGTTCGATTTCCTGGTCCGGCGTGGTGTCGTTGATCCTTTGGGTGTGTGTTGTTGGTTCGAAAAAGGTGGTGTCTGCTGTGGGTTGTTCAGGGCAGTCTGTGAATCACAGCCTCGTTTGGTCCAGGTGCTTTCTGCAAATTTGTCCATTGTCTAGTTTGACTACAAACACCCTATTCCCTTCTTTAGCTATCAGCGTGCCCGCGATCCACTTGGGACCATGTCCATAGTTTAGCACATACATAGGGTCATTCAGATCAATTTCCCGTGACACAGTGGCACGACCATCGTTTACATTTTGTTGCTGCCGCCTGCTCTCTTCCTGATCATGCAGGTTGGGGTGAACCAGCGAGAGTCTGGTTTTAAGTGTCCTTTTCATGAGTAGTTCAGCCGGGGGCACCCCGTGAGCGAGTGGAGTCTCGTGCGGTAGCTGAGCAGTACTCGGGACAGGCAGGTTTGGAGTAAGCCTTCTGTGACTCGTTTAAGGCTCTGTTTGATTGTTTGTACTGCCCGCTCTGCCTGCCCATTGGAGGCTGGTTTAAACGGGGCCGAGGTGACATGTTTGATCCCATTGCGGGTCATGAATTCTTTAAATTCGGCACTGGTGAAACATGGCCCGTTGTCACTGACCAGTATGTCAGGCAGGCCGTGGGTGGCAAACATGGCCCTCAGGCTTTCAATGGTGGCGGTGGCGGTGCTTCCCGACATTATTTCACATTCAATCCATTTTGAAAAAGCATCCACCACCACCACCAGGAATATTTTACCGAGGAACGGGCCCGCATAGTCGACATGGATCCTCGACCATGGTCTGGAGGGCCAGGACCACAAACTTAGTGGTGCCTCTCTGGGCGCGTTGCTCAACTGAGCACACACGCTGCATTGCTGTACACAGGACTCTAAGTCAGAGTCGATACAGGGCCACCACACATGGGATCTGGCTATCGCTTTCATCATTACTATACCCGGGTGTGTGCTGTGGAGATCCGAGATAAACGTCTTCCTGCCCTTTTTGGGTAGCACTACGCGGTTACCCCACAACAGGCAGTCTGCCTGAATGGACAGCTCGTCATTTCGCCGCTGGAACGGCTTGATTGGATCTTTCATTTCAACGGGGATGCTGGCCCAGCTTCCATGCAGTACACAGTTTTTTACTAGGGACAGCAGAGGATCTTGGCTGGTCCAAGTCCTATTCTGGCGGGCCGTGACAGGTGATTTATCATTTTCAAACGCTTCCATGACCATCAACAAGTCTGCGGTCTGCGCCACCATCAACAAGTTTGCAGGCTGCGCCATTTCCACCCCCGTGGTGGGCAATGGTAGCCGAGTGAGAGCATCCGCACAGTTCTCGGTGCCTGGCCTGTGGCGGATGGTATAGTTATTCGCTGATAGCGCGAGTGCCCACCTTTGTGTGCGGGCTGAGGCATTCGTATTTATCCCTTTGTTTTCAGCGAACAGGGATATGAGGGGCTTGTGATCGGTTTCCAGCTCATATTTGAGGCCAAACAGGTACTGATGCATTTTCTTTTCCCCGAACACACACGCTAATGCCTCTTTCTCAAACATGCTGTAGGCCCTCTCGGCCATAGACAAGCTCCTGGAGGCATAGGCGACAGGTTGCAACTTCCCCACAACATTAGCTTGTTGTAATACACACCCGACTCCGTACGACAACGCATCACATGCTAGCACAAGTCTTTTACACGGGTTATACAATACAAGCAGCTTGTTGGAGCATAAAATGTTTCTGGCTTTCTCAAAAGCAATGACTTGTTTTTTTTCCCCATACCCAGTTCTCACCTTTGCACAATAACACATGTAGGGGCTCTAAGAGAGTGCTTAACCCCGGTAGGAAGTTACCAAAATAGTTGAGGAGTCCCAGGAACGACCGCAGCTCCGTGAGGTTCTGTGGCCTGGGCGCGTTCCTGATAGCCTCTGACTTGGCGTCTGTGGGCCGAATGCCATCCACCGCTATCTTTCTCTCCAAAAAGCCCCCTCTCTGTGCCCCCCTCAGCGTTTTGCAATGCGCTTAACACTGACGCGTTCACATTCGGATTGCTTTTGAACGGGATCCTTAATCTTCTGTAACGCCGCCTTGTTGCCAAGGGATTTTCTTGAGTGCCTGTTTCGGTGAAGAAATATTACGACGGTGACCTGTTCGCAAATGGCACCCGCTGCCTGTGATTGCTGCGTGTATCAAGCAGAGGCCTCCAAGCGTCAAGGCAATAAATCGTAGGCCTTTTCCCCGCACTAGTATGTACCATGGAAGATGAGCTGGCCACAGACACACTGCGACACCTGATACACTATTCGGCTGTTTGCGATTTTGCTGCTCTCCCAAGACAACAGCTGCAGCCAGGGCAATATTTACCTCTCCGTAACCCGAGCATGTTCTAAAGATGGAAAACGCAAAGTTTAATTACAATTGTGTTCTGCAATAATTGCACCATAATCCTAAAATGGTCTGTTTGATGGGAGGACGAGGAGTTAAACCGAGGCCCCGTCTGCTCTTCAGGTGGATGTAAAAGATCCCATGGCACTATTTCGAAGAAGAGCAGGGGAGTTCTCCCCGGTGTCCTGGGGCCAATATTTATCCCTCGATCGACATCACTAAAACAGATTATCTGGGTCATTATCACATTGTGTGTGGGAATGAAACACTTGCATTTATATAGCACCTTTCATAAACTCGGGAAGTCCCAAAGGGCCTTACAGCCAATGAAGTACTCTTTGAAGTGTAGTCACTGTTGTAATGTGGGAAACACGGCAGCCAATTTGCGCACAGCAAGCTTCCACACACAGCAATGTGATAATGACCAGATCATCTGTTTTCGTGATGTTGGTTGAGGGATAAATATTGGCCCCAGGACATCGGGGAGAACTCCCCTGCTCTTCTTCGAAACAGTAGCCACGGGATCTTTTACATCCACACTGAGAGGGCAGACAGGGCCTCGGTTTAACGTCCCATTTGAAAGACCACACCTCCGACAGTGCAGCACTCCCTCAGCACTGCCCCTCCGACAGTGCAGCCCTCCCTCAGCACTGCCCCTCCGACAGTGCAGCCCTCCCTCAGCACTGCATTGGGAGTGTCAGCCTGGATTTTTCGCTCAAGTTTCTTCATTGCAATTGGATAGCACGATCAATGATTTTTTTTGGAAGGACATTACTCAATATTAATGCATTACATGAAGGACCTAGAGTTTTACAGATCTTGTTTACAACCCAGTAATCATGTACTGCATCAAGGATTTTTGCCTGAATTAGGAATGAAATCCTAAGCAAGACCACAGCTAGAGGAGACTCTCATTCCATCAGTCTGGGCTGGACTTACACATGGGTCATAGAGGTGAAAGGCCAGTATCAAACCCAGTGCATTACCCAGTTCCCCTCGGAACACCGGTGAGTATGTTCACAGGTTGGTGAAGCTGTTGAGTTAGGAGTGGCTTAGCCAATCACGTGATGTTCACAAGATTCAATAAAACCCCGGCCAGTTGGGTTTGGGGGATCCACGATGGGGCAGGTGGTTGTGAGCCTGGTGGATGAACTGGTAATGTGTAGTGCAATTGTTAAACTTTTGCTAATAAACCAACTAGTTCTTAATAGCAATGTGTTGCTATGAATTCTTAAGCAAAGAACCCACGAAGCAATACACCCTCAAACAACTTTTAAGCTCAGTTATATCCCCTTACAAAAGGGTTAAATGGAAGTCCGATGAAAGAGATGCTCTGGTTAAGTTGATGGGAATGTGTGGATGGTGAAGGAATCTGTACCATTTCAAACCATTGTCTCCATTCTAGTGATTAATGGAGCTGACATTTGCTGTGTAAGCTTCCAGATTGTGGCAGAACCAGCTAAGGCACTGGGTCATAAATAGTATTGTAGGAAAGTTGTGCAAAATGCAAAGACTAATTTACATTCTTGCCTCATCCCATACAGTGCGTATCATTGTACTATCTGCCACTAACTTGGTTGATGTTGACAATGACGGATCGGAGCACCCGATAGTCTGCATCAGAAATTGCACATTAGCATAACAGAACGGTTACAGCACAGAAGGAGGCCATTCGGCCCGTCGAGCCCGTGCCGGCTCTCTGCAAGGGCACCTCAGCCAGTCCCACTCCCCCCGCCCTTTCCCCGTAGCCCGGAAAATCTGTTTCCTTCAGGTACTTATCCAATTCCCATTTGAAAGCCACGATTGAGTCTGCCTCCACCACCCTCTCAGGCAGCGCATTCCAGATCCTAACCACTCTCTGCGTAAAAGAGTTCTTCCTCGTGTCGCCTTTGATTCTTCTGCCAATCATCGAAACATAGAAAATAGGAGCAGTAGTAGGCCATTCGGCCCTTCGAGCCTGCACCACCATTCAATATGATCATGGCTGATCCTCTATCGCAACACCATATTCCCACTTTCTCCCCATACCCCTTGATGCCTTTTGTGTCTAGAAATCTATCTATCTCCCTCTTAAATATATTCAGTGACTTGGCCTCCACAGCCTTCTGTGGTAGAGAATTCCACAGGTTCACCACCCTCCGAGTGAAAACATTTCTCCTCATCTCGGTCCTAAATTTCCTACCCCGTATCCGTAACTTGTTCTAGATTTCCCAGCCCGGGGAAACATCCGCCCCGCATTCAGTCTGCCCAACCCCGTCAGAATTTTATACGTTTCAATGAGATCCCCTCTCATTCTCCTATACTCTAGTGAATACAGACCTAGTCAACCCAATCTCTCCTCATACGACAGTCCTGCCATCCCAGGCATCAGTCTGGTGAACCTTCGCTGCACTCTCTCTATGGCAAGTATATCCTTTCTTAGGTAAGGAGACCAAAACTGCACACAATACTCCAGGTGCGGTCTCACCAAGGCCCTGTATAACTGTAGTAAGACATCCTTGCTCCTGTACTCAAACCCTCTTGCAATGAAGACCAACATACCATTTGCCCCTAACTGCTTGCTGCACCATGTTTGCTTTCACTGACTGGTGTACACAGACACCCAGGTCCCTCTGTACATCAACACTTCCCAAGCCATCACCATTTAAATAATACTTTGTCCTTATGTTTTTCCTCCCAAAGTGGATAACTTCACAATCACCTTAAATCTGTGTCTTCTGGTTCTCGACCTGTCCGCCAATGGGAACAGTTTCTCTCTCTCTACTCTGTCTAGATCCCTCATGATTTTGAACAGCTCTATCAAATCTCCTCTCAACCTTCTCTGCTCCAGGGAGAACAACCCCAGCTTCTCCAGTCTCTCCATGTAGCTGGGTCGGTGGGTAAATGTTCAAACCCCATATGATACGGCCACCTTTGTTCAGTGATAGCAGCAGCTGCAACGGTCGGGTAGCTATGGTGGTCCTGAGCAGGCTCGGGAGGGTTAAAATTAACCAGGGTTTCCAGTCACTGGCCGCCCTCGCTGCTGGAAGGTTTGGTGGTTTGACCATTGGGCAAGGGTAGGATCGTGTTCTGCTGCGGTACTCTCCACGGTCGGCTGGCCCTTCAACGTTCACGATCCAGACTCTCGCGCGAAGACGGGAAATGTGCAAGTGGCCAGACTCGGAGGAGCGCAGAGATCTCGGAGGGCTGGAGGAGGTTGGAGAGATAGAGGTGTGGGCGAGGCCCTGGAAGGAGGACCAGCTGCTTTAGACGGGGTACGGGGACAATGCTGGTGCCGGTAGAGATTGACCCCAGCAGGGGTCAGCACCTCGGGGCGAGGGAGAGAAAAACAAACTGGAAAACAAAAAGGTCTGCGCGTAATTTTGTTAAAATTAGCAACTTGCCATCCAGTTGTGAGCAGAAAATGTGCTGATCCAGTGCAACTGTTATTAGCTGAATGTAGACTTCTAATTAAATACTTTAATCTCTCTGTTTGGCAGTGCCTGGAAATTCAGACCTTTCTGTATGGTTCGCAGCACAAAAAGACAAGAGCTACCCAGCAAACAATCAAACTCTTATCCAAGTAAGTAACGCCTCAATAGCCATCGGATCAATGACCCGAGTTGGCCAAAGCTGTTGGGAACTTTCTAGAGAGCTGCCGCACTGCTTCTTTAACTATTGCACTGCCACAGGGCCGGTAATAGTTCCAATTATAATTTTAATAGCTCTCCCGATTGCTTGAAAGGAAAACAAAAATGACTTGCATTTATATAGCGCCTTTCGCGACCTCGGGATGTCCCAAAGCGCTTTCCAGCCAAATAGATACTTTTGTAGTGTAACCACTGTTGTCATGTAGGAAATGCGGCAGCCGATTTGCGCACAGCAGGATCCCACAATCAGCAATTCATTACTGGAACTCCCTCCCTAACAGCACCTTCACCACACGGACTGCAGCGGTTCAAGAAGGCGGCTCACCACCACCTTCTCAAGGGGCAATTAGGGATGGGCAATAAATGCCGGCCTTGCCAGCGACGCCACATCCCAGGAATGTAAAAAGGCCAGATAATCTTTTTAGTGACAATGGATGAGGAAAAAAATATTGGCCCAGGACACCGGGTATAACTCCCCTGCTCTTCTTCGATATAATGACATGGGATCTTTTACGTCCACCTGAGAGGGCAGACGGGGCCTCGGTTTAACATCTCAACCGAAAGCTGGTACCTCCGACAGTGCAGCGCTCCCTCAGTACTGCCCCTCCGACGCTCCCTCAGTACTGCCCCTCCGACAGTGCGGCGCTCCCTCAGCACTGCCCCTCCGACAGTGCAGCACTCCCTCTTTACTGCCCCTCCAACAGTGCGGCGTTCCCTCAGCACTGCCCTCCGACAGTGCGGCACTCCCTCAGCACTGACCCTCCGACAGTGCGGCGTTCCCTCAGCACTGCCCTCCGACAGTGCGGCACTCCCTCAGCCCTGCCCCTCCGACAGTGCGGCGCTCCCTCAGCACTGCCCTCCGACAGTGCGGCACTCCCTCAGCACTGACCCTCCGACAGTGCGGCGTTCCCTCAGCACTGCCCTCCGGCAGTGCGGCACTCCCTCATGGAGTGTCAGAATAGATTTTATGGTGAAGTCTCTGGAGTGGGACAAAAGCCGGGCATTCATAGGGCAAATTCTGATACTAGCAAAATCCTTCCCAGAGATTCAATTGATTGATTTCCTACAACCTTTGCCATTGATGTGTGAACTTGTCCAAGCTGCTGATTTTCCAGAACTCTGGTGTTCTTATTCCACAGCTTTTATCAGAATTTTTCCAGGAGATTCAGACCTGAGTAAAGTTTTCCGAATTACTTCCTGATGACCTTGGAACAAGTTTTGTTCCTGTGAGAAATCGCATCCCTTGCTCTTGGGCTCTCGTGACTCCTGCCATTGTTCAAAGTTCTATAGTTAGCCTCGTATGATCAAGGCGAAAATATTAAGCACCAGGGGTTATTGGCTGCCCCAGTGGCTCATCTGGTAAAGGCACTGCCAGATAAGTTATACAGGTTATAGATTTGGTGCCTAATCCCAGTTGGATGTAGTAGTAGCTGGAGTACTAAGGTTGGGTTCAGATCTTGTGGGCGAGGAAATCCGCCAGGTCCCAATTACTCCTGCATAAAATGCTGGGCAGGTGGATGTCAGGTAAGAACAGGCTGTGACGCCGCCCATGAAGAATAGCCTGCCAGCGCTCCCTCATGAAAGAAAGACTGGCATTTATATAGCGCCTTTCACGACCACCAGACGTCCCAAAGTGCTTTACAGCCAATGAAGTAATTTTGAAGTGTAGTCACTGTTGTAATGTGGGAAACGCAGCAGCCAATTTGCGCACAGCAAGCTCCCACACACAGCAATGTGATAATGACCAGATAATCTGCTTTTGTTATGTTGATTGAGGGTTAAATATTGGCCCAGGACACTGGGGAGAACTCCCCTGCTCTTCTTCAAAATAGTGCCATGGGATCTTTTACATCCACCTGAGAGAGCAGACAGGGCCTCGGTTTAACGTCTCATCCGAAAGACGCCACCTCCGACAGTGCGACACTCCCTCAGTAATGCCCCTCCGACAGTGCGAGGCTCCCTCAGTACTGTGTCTCCAACAATGCAGCACTCCTTCAGTACTGCCTCTCCGACAGTGCAGCACTCCCTCAGCACTGCCCCTCCGACAGTGCAGCACTCCCTCAGCACTGCCCCTCCGACAGTGCGACGCTCCCTCAGCACTGAACTGGAGTGTCAGCCTAGATTTTTGTGTTGAATCCACAACTTTCTGACTCGGAGACGAGTGTGCTGTGCACTGAGCCACAGATACTGTATATACGTGATGGGTAGCCATTTGTGGGAGCTTCAGGAGGACTGTTGGCATCAGGGGCACTCTACCTCAGCCCGAGTCAGCACCTGCAGGGAAGTAATGGAGAAAGATAGACAGGAAAAATATAATTTTCCCCGTGACATTTTGACGCAGATTTCTGGCTTACGTTGGGAGTGTTTCATTAAACCATTTATTATTTGTATTTTTTGGCAGGTCTCCAGACGTGGCTCTGGCAGAAGGGAGGACCGGAGCAGATGACTTAAAGCAGAGACCTCTATTTTGTGCTGTGGTTCCAAAGCACAGTACGATGGGAGGGACAAAAGCAAACGTCTATGACTGACTGATGCATTCAGACTGTTGCCTTGGGGCGTTAGAATGGAGTTCAGCATCTGGTCCCACTCGTACTCCCCTCAAATCAACTCTTGAGGCCATTGTTTTGACCATTAGTGGCCGTGCCTTCAGCTGCCTGGGCCCTAAGCTCTGGAATTCCCTCCCTAAACCTCTCCGCCTCTCTCTTCCCCCTTTAAGACGTTCTTTAAAACCTACCTCTTTTGGTCACCTGTCCTAATATCTCCTTATGTGGCTTGGTGTCTGAATTGTGTCTGATAAGGCACCTGTGAAGCTCCTTGGGATATTTAACTACATTTAAGCTGTTACTTAAATACGAGTTGGTGGTGGATGCTTGGTATATTCTGTGGTTGAGAATTGCTACCTTTTAGTGTTTTTATTGAGATTTTTAGCTTTGTTAATCATTTTGAGTGGGATTTCTCCTCCTTTGCTCTGAGTTTAAGTATAATAGGTTTATGTAATGTGCTGTTCCCTATATATCGCCTCAACAATGTGCCTGAAGCTCAGTCTTGTCATGCATCTGCATTTCATTGAAAGGGTTACGTCTGTGCACAAATGTTTGCAAATCTTTACTTCCTGTTTATTTTTTGTCACACTTCTTAATCAATTTTTTGTGTGAGAAATTCCCATGTCCATATTTATAATGTAAACTATCTATGTAAACGTGTCACACTGTAATTGCCTGATCTGGACACCAGGTGATGTTCTATTATCCCTAGTGTCCTGCCCAGTATTTATCCCTCAACCATCACTAAAAAAAAGCCGATTACCTGGTCATTATCACATTGCTGTTTGTGGAACAGTAATTAGCTGTCGCGTTTCCTACATTACAACTGTGACTACAATTCGAAAGTACTTCATTGGCTGTAAAGCGCTTTGGGACGCCCTGAGGTTATGAAAGGCGCTATAGTAATTCAAGTCTTTCTTTTTATAATACTTGCTGAGATGTATTTTGTACATGAGTTCAGAATAAAACCTGTAGATTTACGCTAAAAGTAATATAAACCAGTTTTCATTGTAGGCAGATGTTATTGTCTTATACAGGACATCCCGTGTTGGAATTCAGATAGTTATGAAGAAATGACCAAGCAGACTGTCAATGATGAATGTGGAGTTGAGATGTAAGCAACATTTTGTTAATTCTGTAAACATTGCTAATAGTTTTGCTACAAACTTCTATTTTT
Organism: Pristiophorus japonicus; assembly: GCF_044704955.1. Classification (NCBI taxonomy): domain Eukaryota; kingdom Metazoa; phylum Chordata; class Chondrichthyes; family Pristiophoridae; genus Pristiophorus; species Pristiophorus japonicus. The sequence goes on from NC_091997.1 coordinate 67,300,366, forward strand.
CATTTAGTTTTGTTTTACTTTGATGCCAAATAATGTGCACAACTTAGTGAATGAAGTATGCACTTCGCAAATGTGGACCCCTAACTTACAGAGGAGATACGGCACAGAAACAGGCCATACAACCCAACCAGTCCATGCCAGCGTTTATGCCCCACTCGAGCCTCCTCCCGTCTTTCCTCATCTAAATCTATCGGCATAACCCTCTATTCCCTTCTCCCCCTTTTACGTGTCCAGCCTCCCCTTAAATACATCGATACTATTCGCCTCAACCCCTCCCTGTGGCAGCGCGTTCCACATTCTCACCGCTCTCTGGGTAAAGAAGTTTCTTCTGAATTTCCGATTGGATTTCTTGGTGACTACCCGGGCTGAAGGTTGAGGCCGGGATGAGGTCGGATTCGGCCGTCTTACTGGGCCTGCGGTTGAAGGTTTCCCGCTTGGGCAAGCGAGTCGGCCCGGCAAAGTGGCCACTTGCACTTTCTGGCAAGTGTCTCCGAACATCGTTAACGAGTTGCACCTCGGCAGTTGTCGGAAGTCCATCTTATATCGATGGCCCCTAGACATGCTCTTCCCCACAAGTGGAAACACTCTCTCTGTGTGTCTACTCTGTTAAAACATTTCATAATTTTAAAGTCCTCGATTAGGTCACCCCTCAACCTTCTCTTTTCAAGAGCAGAAAGACCCTGCCTGTCCATCCTATCCTGATAGATATACCCTCGCATTTCTGGTATCCTGCATCAGCTGAGTTTTCAGATCTGGTTATCGTGTTTGTTGGGAAATTTTGTCTGGAATTTTTCTGGATCACCTCCCAATTTGGATCTTTATTTTACCCTCGCTGTTTTGCAATATTTGTACGTTTAATAAAATATAATTGAATGTTATACATGTGGTTAGGGGCTGTTTATTGTGTATTGCATCTTACCCTTTAAAGTCAGGGACTGTAAAGCTGAATGTGCAGTGGGTGTGGGTTCATTGAATACTCTGTGAAATTCTCACCTATCTGCCTGGTGTAAGTGAAACTACTTTAAATCTTGATTTGTTGATATAACTTTCCCCAAGTTCTGGATTAGAACATCCTACAAATTCCGTGGTGCTGCTGTTGTGGGGAATTTCAAGAACATACAGCTGGAGCACTTCAAAATATGGTTATGAAGATTTGAAATGTTTTGAAGCCACTGTCTCCATAGTAACACAACGTTATACTGGAGCGTAACCCATGTATGAAGGAGTGCTGTTTGTAGCTTTCCAAACAGTCACATTTTCTGTTCCATCGATAGCTTAATATTCAATGAAGCCATGGTATCCTTACTTAAGGAAGGATATACCTGCCATAAGGGTTCAGCCATTTAGGACTGAAATGAGGAGGAATTTCTTCACTCAGAGGGTGGTGAATCTTTGGAATTCTCTGCCCCAGAGGGCTGTGGAGGCTCAGTGTTTGAGTATATTCAAGACAGTGATCGCTAGATTTTTGGATATTAAGGGAATCGAGGGATATGGGGACAGTGCAGGAAAGTGGAGTTGAGGTCGAAGACCAGCCATGATCTTATTGAATGGCGGAGCAGGCTCGAGGGGCAGAATGACCAACTCCTGCTCCTATTACTTCTGTTCTTAATGGTACAGATTGGAGGGAATTTCTTCATTCACAATATTTGCTGAATGAATTTTAAAAGTACACAGTACGTTGGGCCATTTGATCCCGAGAAATGGGACAGTTCCCGTTTCAAGCATACAGACCTGGGGTTCTCACGATCTCTGCTCGAAGTTACCCCATGGGATCTCGGCATCGAACCCTCCCCCCAGTCTGCCTGTGGGATCTTGCTGTGCGCAAATTGGCTGCCACGTTTCCCACGTCGCAACAGCGACTCCACTCCAAAAAGCACTTCATTGGCTGTAAAGCGCTTTGAGACGTCTGGTGGTCGTGAAAGGCGCTATATAAATGCAAGTCTTTCTTTTTAGTCAGAGAGAGCACTGTTAGATGTGGAACAAAGCTCCTTGTCCTCGTAACTTAACAAGCTGCCTCACTTTAGAAGAGCATTCCCTCCTGCTCCAGTTGCTAATCTTTGCAATTCACCCACCAGCCATCCGAAACTCCCTCTGGGTGAAATTGCCAAATTGGGGCAGTTTTGTGCAGTGGAGACATGACCAAAATTATCTCATGGCCTCACAGAGAGAGGAAACTCTCATCGCATCAGTCTGGTATATGTGGAAACTGAAACACTGAGAAGGTTTAACGTCTTAGCTGAGCGCAGTACAAGAGGATGTAATGCAGCAATTTAAATGTTTAAAAAAAAACTGGATTCTAGAATTTGAAAAAGTGTTTTACTGCTAAATTAAAACATTTTACAAAAGAATACAGGAAACAACTGCAAAGTGTGATATATTTAGCCAGAGAATAACTCTGGCTATAACGTGTACATCAGCCCTAAATTATCACCTTCAGCTTAGCCATTCTGTAACCCTGCATTAATCATCTCCTTCGTAGTGACCTTTACCTCCGAAGAACAGAGGATTTCATCCCCAATTCTCTTAGCAGCCTGCGTGAGCTTGCAGCTATCAGTGTGGCTGGGTTTTCTCACCACTACGCGTACTTATCAACCTGCAGTCTATGAAGCTCAAGATCGGGTGCAAAAGGCTCGTTATAATGTATCCAGCCACAAAAGCAACACTGGTATATTCCGTAGAACAAAAAGCATCACTTGTAATTTTTCCGTTCTGACGTTAACACGTGTGCCAGGATAAATGTGTCATTAGTAACTGATGGCACTGTTTGTTGTGTCGGGGTTAATTGGCTAGGTTCCACAGTTCTTTCTCCCTTAAAGGTTGTGACTTGCACTGGGGTACAGTTCCACAGGCACCAGTCACCCTCTCGTACCTCTCCCAAGATTCTGCATGTGTGAGCTTTGATGATAAGAACATAAGAATTCTGAGCACGAGTCGGCCATTTGGCCCCGCGAGCTTGCTCTGCCATTCAATAAGATCATGGCTGATCTGATCTTGGCCTCAGCTCCAATTCCCTGCCCGCTCCCCATAACCCTTCACTCCCATATCGTTCAAAAATCTGTCTATCTCCACCTTAAATATATTCAATGACCCAGCCTCCACAGCTCTCTGGGTCAGAGAATTCCATCGATTCACGACCCGTCAGCGTCAGGAGGCTATTCACTCATGGAGAGCATCTACACCAGACTGACACGCATCAACACTTTACACTTTGAGTCAGAAAATCTAGGCTGACACTCCCAGTGCAGTGCTGAGGGAGCTCCGCACTGTCGGGAGGTGCCGTCTTTCGGATGAGACATTAAACCGAGGCCCCGTCTACCCGCTCAAGTATCCATAAAAGATCCCACGACACTATTCGAAGAAGAGCAGGAAAGTTATCCCGGGTATAATGGCCAATATTTATCCCTCAACCAACATGACTAAAAAAGCAATTATCTGGGTCATTATCAGATTGCTGTTTGTGGGAGCTTGCTGTGCGCAAATTGGCTGCCGCATTTCCTACATTACAACAGTGACTACACTTTCAAAAGTACTTCACTGGCTGTAAAGCGCTTTGGGACATCCTGATGTCGTAGAATGCACTGTATAAATCCAAGTTCTATCTGTCTTTACAACCATAAAAGTGATTCAGGTTATTCTGTAAACCCCACTCATTCCTTATTCTACATAACAGAAGCTTTGCAAAACTCTTGGCATCTACCCCGATCTTCCTGTGGCACGTTACTGATTAAAGCATCTAATCGTCTAGACCATTACTGAGCAGTTTGGATTCTTACTGATATTCATACTAATCTTGCTTATAAATTAATAATAATAGTTCAGTATTTGGTGCGATGCATGTGAGTGCTGCTAATGCAGATGCAGGTTATATCATCAGGCAGAAGGGAGTGGAAAAGAAAGCAGGAAACTAAAACTACCACGGCGGTTTTCAAATGTTCCACAAGCACTTTATTGGGTTTGCCTGGGGAGAATTATAAATCATTTTTAGCTTCTGTGAACTTAAAAAAAAATTATTCTGAACACTGTAAACCCACAGGAAATCAGGCATGGAACATGCAACATCTCTCACGCTGGAAGAAAATGGTAATATTTAAATCATTTTATACAGTCATCAATTTATTTCCTTATTGATAATAAGCATAAATGCACTCTGTAACCAGGTGATGAAAATGTGAATTCTTTGAACTGTAATTCTCTGCCCCAGAGGGCTGTGGAGGCTCAGTCGTTGAGTATATTCAAGGCCGAGATCGATAGTTTTTTGGACTCTTGGGGAATCGAGGGATATGGGGATCGGGCGGGAAACTGGAGTTGAGGTCGAAGATCAGCCATGATCTTATTGAATGGCGGTGCAGGCTCGAGGGGGCAAATGGCCGACTCCTGCTTCTAATTCTTATGTTCTTACCAAGTTATCTCACCCAGCTGTAGTCAGGCTCCTGGTTACAGCATACGATCTCTTGCTTTGTAGATGGTGCTTCCTGATTTTACATAAGAAATGGGAGCAGGAGTCGGCCATTTGGTCCCTTGAGCCTTTCAATAAGATCGTGGCTGATCTGACCTTGGCATCAACTCCACTTCACTGCCTGCTTCTTTGCCTCCCTTATCGTTCAAAACTATCTATGACGTGACCACGTCAATCTTTAGACTGGGCATCAAAATTTGGAATAAAACGGCCTTTTAAACTAATTCACAGTTCACCAGAGGCCTGGTTTTCCAATGTGAGGCCCGCTTCTGAAGCGGAGGATGGGACCCAGCGAGATGGGGTGAAAAATAAGCTGAAGGGCTTGTTAGAAATAAAGTTACAAAGGAATAGAGAAACAGGCCAAAAATAAGTGTTTAATGTTATTTTGATATCTAAAATATTAATTTTTATTTGCCTGTAAAAGTAACAAACTGACATCTGGATACTTTTATTACTGTAATATTAATGTTTGGGCAGGAAAGTTTTTAAATGGCTGACCCAGAGCGGTCTAAACTTCAGTTATCTACAGGTTAAGCTGTGCAGCACAGCAATTTAACTTATAGCCAACTGCTTATAGGGAAATATGCTACAAACTTAGCCAGTGCACGACTGCTATACATCAAATCAGCGCTAAAATAGTGTAAGACCTTTGAACGGAAATGACCTGCACTCAGAACGCTCTGTGAACAGCTCAGGTACATATATCACTGCAATATTAACGGCCCTGTCTTACTACATTCAACCAAACCCTTCGGACAGCAAGAATCCGTTCCTTTGCCTAAAACCACTTCGGAAAAGTCAAGTCAACAGAAACTAATTTATAATCACACCTGCAAGGTTATTTGCAAATAATTACTTTCCGCCTGGAATTCTGCGACATTATGAGGCCTCGGGTAACCAGAAGTGTCACAAGTGTGACACACACATGCACACACATGCACACACACGTGGGATTATGCACCAGATACATTTCTTTCCAGCCGGGTGTTATATCAAAGCATAAAAGCATCTCATTACATTGAGGCTGCAAAGTCTGTGCTCAGTGTCATTTATCCTCTAATTGTGTCTCTAATAACTAGGGTCTAGTTTCAGGACCGAATCCATTCTTTCGAAGGCCCTTTACAGTTCATCATCAGACTGAAGAAAGTTGTCTGCCTGCTCATCGTCCAGGTACGTAACAGCAAGCTCTTGTTCACCGTGAACCACTTCAGACGCAAGCATCCTGCGCTTTGTGAGGCCATTTGGAGAAGCAGAGTATTGCATTAGTTCCGAATCAGAAGATTGAAGGTCTTGCTCCTCACCCTCCTCAGTGACACCTCTGCTCCCAGACCCCCATTCTTCATACCAATAATCATCGTCCCGTCTCCTTTCATCAATTCCTTCGGCCACTTGCTCCTGCTGAGTTATGAATGTCCCCCCCTCATTGTCCCCTCCAGTGGTGTGCATTGACACAATTCTGTTCACATTCATGCGAAGGGTGACCGATGAATCAGCGGGATCCGAGACTGTTTGGATCAGCTCTTCTCCGTACATCTTGCCTGGTGCCTGTTGGAACCAAGCACTTTCATCAGGCAGGTCGCCTTCCATCTCACTTGACTCGGTCACTCCATGAACTGCGAGACCGCCTTGAGAACGTGTATATTCATCAGGATCTTCCACATCTCTTGCGCTGCTCTCCGGCACGGCCACGAGTTGCTCTCTAACATCTCCCACCTTCACTTGGATTCCACCACCATCACCATGCAGAGTATCAACCATTTTAAGACCTTTCCCACTCAGTAATTCCTGGATTTTCTGCTGGGTATTAAGAAACTTTAGTCCCGGTCCTAATTCATCTGTGTTTCCTTCACCTTCATTGTATTCTTCCATTGAATAAAAGTCTTCTGGGTCCAAGCTTTGTGACACATTCACTTCTGCCTCTATAGTGACCACGCCACCGTGTGAAGATTGCTGGACATTTTTTATATTAATTGAGACGTCAGATCCCTCTTGGTCATCTCTAGTGAGCAACGAAAGCTCATCTCTCAGACTTTCCGGTACAACCCCTTTCAGTTGCTCTAAAGCCCCTTTCAGTTTAACTTTCGGATCGTCCGTTTCCTCGTTCAGCAGTTCCACAATGGATGCTTGCACTCCGTGTGAAACCTGAATCGATTCTTCGATCAAGCACGGCGCAGAGAGTACTTTTGACAAGGAATCGTGGCGGCTGGCCACGGTGTGTTCAACCTCCTCCTCGCCACCTTCACCTGCAGGTTGCTGCAACTTCACTCCCGGCCCATGCGTCCCCAACAATTCTGCTTCCTCGCTAACCAGGTCGTCTGCTTTTGCGTTCGAAGGAGCAAAGCTGGACGAGCTCTCCATAAATGCCTGCAGCGCCGGTTCTGCATCGGCCAGCATTGTTTTCCTAAAGTCTGCGTCAGTCATTGTGATATTTACCACTTCTTGGTATGTGCCACCTTTTCCTTCATGGTCATTGTCCTCTGATCCAAACAGAGCGGTGTCTGCGGGCATAGACAGATCCCCAGCTTCGGCAGATGGTTCGGAGGTCTGCTCGCTCCTCCCAACGTTTACCGATACTCTCCCTGGGCCCTCTGCTCCCTCACTGCCCAGGCTGAGCAGGCCACCGACAAAGCTCTCCGTCTTTGACCCGGTCACATGCTCCAAAGCCCCTTTCAGCTGAAGTTCTGGACTTTCGGCATCTATATTCAGCATCTCCTCAAGTGCACACTCATCTGTCACATCAACAGTCTCCTCCCTCCTTGACTGAATGGTGATCTCCCTTTTGGTTGTCCCATCACCCAGCACTTCCTCGGTGTGATAAGTGATGACAGAGTCTGGTGAAACCTTCACTCTTTTCAAATCAGTGGGCTTTACGACTGTTTCAATGATGTCCCCATTTCTAATATTATTTATCAAGGTCCCTTCTTCAGAGATAACGATTCCTTGATTATCATTGGGCTCCTCTGTGGAAGTTTCTGTCCACATCTCTACAGCTTCCATTCTGGGTTCCTCTCTGTCCTTCTCTGTAATATTATCGGATTGGAAATCTGTTATTTCTGCACCTACCTCGTGTTGGGTAGTATGGATGTATCTGTCAGGGGGCGTAGATGGCCCCCCGTTACTGAACTCTACTTTGAATTCTACCTCATTTGGAGCAGGTTTGACTGTTATCACATCCTTTGAAGACCGTCTCTCGTACTCCTCTTCGGCTGGCTCAGTGGACCTGCCGTTATAATTATAATCTTGCACCTCACTCAAAGATTGCGGCAATTCGTTTGAACGCTGAGAGTTGGTTTTGTTCTCTTCATTCTGTGAAACATCAGCTTTATTGTCATTCACTGACTCCTCGACCGTTATCTTGGACCTGTGTGTGGCCACATCTACGCCTCGCTCATCCCCACGTAACCCCACTCTGCTCTTCTCGTCAACCTTTTCTGGAAACACTTTGTGCTGGACCGAAGCTTTCTCCGTCGTGCGGTATGGGTCGGAAGATGCTGGCGTAAACCTGGAAGCGTTTATTGACCTAGCTGAAGGAGCTACACTTTGAATTACTGACAACGACTTGTCGGTATAAAGCAGGTCTCCATCCGAGAAAGAGCCATTGATAATCTTTCTTGTGGATATTCTGGATGGACCGGGTTTAGGGGTTGGTCCTGTTGTGATCATCTCTCGATCTCTCCTGAAGCTTGAAGGAATATTGATAGTCTTCCATTTCTTTCCACCCAGAGGGCTCAGCATTGGTCGTACCACCACACTGTATGTCTGCGATCTTGTGTCCGTGCCTGTTGAAATAATGAGCCATTTAATACAAGAGTCTGTTTTCACATTCAAAGGTGCACTAAAAGGATGACTGATTTCAGTGCTAAGGGAGAGAAAACTACTCGAAGGCTGTGTGTGGAAACGTACTGGCCAATGCCACACTCGGCTATACACATCAGAAGGTAGACTGTATTCGCTGCTCACCATGTGGGAGACCAATCGCAGATCGAGTGACCGCTTTGCGGAACACCTCCGTTCAGTCCGCGAGCGTGACCCTGTGACCCTGACCTTCTGGTCGCCTGTCACTTTAATTCCCCGCTCCACTCCCACTCTGATCTCCCCGTTCTCAGCCCCCTGCACTGTTCCAATGAAGCTCAACGCAAGCTCAAGCAACAGCACCTCATCTTTCATTTAGGCACTTTACAACCTTCTGGACAACATCGAGTTCAACAATTTCAGACCTTAATCTCTCTCTTTTCTCTCTCTTTCCCTCGGCAGTTGATTTTGCCATTTACGCCTGAACTAGACCCTTCTTAACTTGTCCCATTACCATCTCCTTTTGTCTCGCACCCATCATCCCCTTTGTCTCTCTAATCTCTCCTGCCTTCCACCCTATCACAGACCTTCCCTTTTGTTCTTTCTCCACCCCCCCCCCCCTTCCCTGCCCCAACACTTGCTTAAAAACCTGTTATATCTCTAACTTTTCCCAGTTCTGCCAAAGGAGCATCAACCTGAGACGTTGACTCTGTTTCTCTCTCCACAGATGCTGCCTGACCTGCTGAGTATTTCCGGCATTTTCTGTTTTTAATTCCGAAGGGCTTGTGTTTGATTCCCAGGCTGTCTTGAGTTTGTTGGCCTGAGCCGAGACAGCAGTTAGGACACTAAAAATGTCCTCCATACCCCCTGGTTTAGGAAAGGAGTGGGAGGGGGAAATCTGTCAGTTTGATAAGCTACACAATAAATAAAAAATAATTTTTTTTTTTAATCCCCTCTTCTTCAGAAGGCACTGCCTCATGTTGGGGTACAGCCATCCTCTGATACCCTACTCCACGACCATTCTTCATTGGTGACTCGACACGGTGGGTGTCGGCATCACAAGTGAGCCTTGGCCCGCCCTCACCCCGCAGGCACTCTCTGTCAGGAGTCACTGGGTAGTAATCGGCAACACTGGGCTTTTCTCCCAACTAGCTGTTGAGGCCAATTGTATCTCCTCCACTGTAGCTAACCCAGCGTAGACTAGGGTGCATCACGGAGACCTCTTCCCCTGTAGGACTTAAGCTCCACAAGTAACCAACAGCAGCTACCGATGAATCTGCCATTTACAAGATAACTAGACTCATCTTTTGTTTCTTAACTTGCCCATTACCCATCTCCTCCTGCCTTGCACCATCATCCCCTGCGTCTCTCAATCTCTCCTACCTCCCACCCTGTCACAGACCTTTTTGTTCTTTCCTCCCCCCTGCTCTTTCCCTGCCCCTACAGGGGCCATTCCAGCCAATAGTTTCAAGAAAGTAAGACTTGCAGTTGGGGGAAAAATTGCAGGTCGGATGCAAATCTTATCTACAGGAGGTGTGCATATTGTGTTTAGCAGAAAAGCAGAGCGTCTGAGCAAACAAAATAAATAAATCCTTTTTAGAAAATAGTTTTACCTTGTCTGGGTTTTCGCAGATGCTCCTCTATCCCCTGTTGTTTGGCGAGTTCGGCTTCTAACAAGGCCCTGTCAAGACAATTAATCTCATGGTCAAGGCAATTTGTAATGGGTTTACACATTTATTCCAGACTGGGCAATCGTAAGGTGGAGTGTCTTGGTGTGACACGGTGTGATTATCGGGCAAGGTTGGGGGCACATGCACCTCAGATAAGACCCACCCAGGGTTTGACAATGGAATCTGATCAGACTCCCGAGATGGTTCAGTGGACTGCCCAGTATCGAGCCCAACAGACCAGCTTTCATTCTGCGTCTGTGCTGAATTAGCCCACCCCCGCCAAAATGGCAGAAGGAGTCCATCTGGGCGAGGAAGGGGTGGGGTGGGAGAATAAGTTTCTTGCCCAACTTGGCACTCTCCATGTGCTGGCCTCCACAATCAGTGTCAGCAGGTTTGCAACGCTGCTGACACCAATATTCTTCTCACCCGATGTCCACAAGTATTATAAGAACATAAGAATTAGGAGCAGGAGTTGGCCATATGGCCCCTCGAGCCTGCTCCGCCATTCAATAGGATCATGGCTGATCTTCGACCTCAACTCCACTTTCCCGCTCGATCCCCATATCCCTTAATTCCCCTCGAGTCCAAAAATCTATCGATCTCAGCCTTGAATATACTCAACAATTCAGCATCCACAGCCCTTTTGGGGTAGTGAATTCCAAAGATTCACAACCCTCTGAGTGAAGAAATTCCTCCTCATCTCTAAATGGCCGAACCCCTTATTCTGAGACTGTGCCCCCTGGTTCTAGACTCCCCAACCAGGGGGAAACATTCTCTCAGCATCTACCTTGTCAATCCCTCTCAGAATCTTACATGTTTCAATGAGATCACCTCTCATTCTCCTAAACTCCAGAGAGTACAGGCCCAATCTACTCAAACACATAGTGATCGGGGCAAGGAACCTTGGTTGTTTTTGCTTTACCTCTTTAACCCAAGGGGCACTGAGGCCTAGCTCATAGCATCCAGTTCAGCAGGGATCGGGGGAAACCTGGGATCTTCGGCTTCGAATGACTCCGTACCACGCATTGCAGTTCACCGATCCACTAAACTTTTTATCATCCAACTTCATGTACCAACTACTACAAGATGTTGTCGGCCATATTGTCCGCATGCCCGATGCTAGATCCCCGAAACGAGCGCTCTACTCCGAGCTCCGACACGGCAAGCGAGCCCCAGGTGGGCAGACAAAATGCTTCAAGGACACCCTCAAAGCTTCCTTGAAAAAATGCAACATCCCCACCGACTCTCGGGAATCCCTGGCCCTAGACCGCTCAGAATGGAGGAGGAGCATCCAGGAAGGCACTGAACACTTTGAGTCTCTTCGCCGGGAGCACGCGGAGGCCAAGTACAAACAGCGGAAGGAGCGCACAGCAACCCAAGTACCCCACCCGCCCGTCCCTCCAACCACTGTCTGCCCCAGACACTGCCTGTGACAGAGACTGTAGGTCCCGCATTGGTCTCATCAGTCACCTTCGAACTGGTGTTAGTGTGGGAGCAAGTCATCCTCGACTCCGGGGAACTGCCTCAGAAGAAGAAATTCATAAAGACCAGCAACAATGATGGATTCTTGAGGCTATATTCAGAGGTTGCGTCATTCCCTTCAAAGGAAAAGTGACTCATTCCTTCTCTTTCTCTTCCCCCCCCCCCCCCCCCCCGACCCCCAGCCCTCCTTTCTTCTTCAGTCGGGACAGTTGCTAAGTTAAGGAAAAACAGATTACTCAGGGGATCCTGGAAGCCGCACTTGACAGCTGTATTGTAAAGCTGAGCTCGATTGATGCTTGGAAGGCAAACCGAATGTCAAAAGGGGTTGAAAAGAGAAAAAGAAAAGCGCTGAACGCAAGCTTTGAGGAACAATGCCGGAGCGTTTTGAATGTGGGGAGTCAGAGTGGAACAGTTTGCTCAGAGCTGGCACAGCTCAATGCAACAATTGGCCCATGTGCTGGAGTGGAGTATGAAATCACCAGAAACTCAATCCAAGAAAAACACTCGATGCAGCATTTTTCAGCATTATGTAGCAGCGGGAACAACAACACGTTGGCCTTGTCAGTAAGTCTAGATTCAGGACATTGGGCTTTTTTTTGGGGGGGCCGTTTTCCTTTTGTTTTCTCCCTGGTCCTGGAAGCAGTACATGGAATTTTACAGCATGAAAAGAGGCCATTTGGCCCGCCTGGCCCATGCCGCCGTTTATGCTCCGTTGACAATTAACAGAGTACAGTCTGATCTTCCACGGGTTAGCATAGACAATTAATGTTGTCTATTCAACATGAAGGGGATCGTGACTGACGCCAGTGCCATTTTCCCCCAACATCCAGACAATTCCCACCGCTTACTGATCAGGAGCCCCAGCTGATTGAATCCTCCCCAGACCAGGTACACTGGAGCCAGTTGAGATCACCTCATTGAGCAAAGACTATGGGTCAAACTCAGGATCTTCTAAACTCTATGGCTCAGTGGCAATGACAGGGCTTCAATAAGAAGACACAGATTTAAGTTGATTGGCAAAAGGACCAAAGGTAAATCCGAGGGGAAACTTTTTTACACAGCTTTCAAAAGGGAGTTGGATAAGTACCTGAAAGAACAATATTTGCAGGGCTCGGGGGAAAGGGCGGGGGAGTGGGACTGGCTGAGGTGCTCTTACAGAGAGCCGGCACGGGCTCCAAGGGCCAAATGGCCTCCTGCAATGTATCCATTAGAAACAGAAATTTACCGCGCAGAAGGAGGCCATTCCGGCCCATCGTGTCCGCGCCGGCCGACAAAGAGCCGCACGGCCCTTGGTCAGCAGCCCTGAAGGTTACATATAAACCTATGAACAATGGCGGAAAGGCAAAGAGCACCCAGCCCAACCAGTCCGCCTCACACAACTGCGACACCCCTTACGCTGAAACATTCTATACTCCGTTCTATGATTCTATGAATTATTCTTCACATATATGAAGTTAGCTCAGGATTCATTGTAACAGAGCTGTACATTTTGTTGACTTTTTCTATGTATCAAGGTGAGGCACATCAGTGCCGGATAGCAAAACCTTTTCTATCTTTTATATCCAGTGTCGGCATCAAGCACTGCCAGGTGGGGAGCAGGACAGCCAGATATAAAGCTTTCCCTCCTCACTTGCCCCAGCAATACGATAGCTTCAAGCTCAATAAACACCTCTTGCTGTGCCAGTGTGATCTATATTTTCCATTCCACGCACGAGTCTCTATCACCCTTCGAAGTGAGATCGCTCATTTGATGCCGAGTTACGAGCTGTTCTGCTTCTTGGACCCGTGCCCAGAAAGGCTGAGACTACTCAACCTCATTTCAAATCGGATTCCTACAGCAAGCAAGCTGAGGAGACATTGTTCACGTTAGCCTGGACTGAATTCCTACCCAAGTCCCAGGAGGGGAAGGCCGGATTTGCGAGCCTGCTACACCAAGCAGTTTGTTCGTGGGGTATTCCGGAGATGAGGGGGTTGACTTATGAGGAAAGGTTGAGTAGGTTGGGCCTCTACTCATTGGAATTCAGAAGAATGAGAGGTGATCTTATCGAAACGTATAAGATTATGAGGAGGCTTGACAAGGTGGATGCAGAGAGGATGTTTCCACTGATGGGGAGACTAGAACTAGGGGGCATGATCTTAGAATAAGGGGCCGCCCATTTAAAACTGAGATGAGGAGAAATTTATTCTGTGAGGGTTGTAAATCTGTGGAATTCACTGCCTCATAGCGCTGTGGAAGCTGGGACAGTGAATAAATTTAAGACAGAAATAGACAGTTTCTTAAACGATAAGGGAATAAGGGGTTATGGGGAGCGGGTGGGGAAGTGGAGCTGAGTCCATGATCAGATCAGCCATGATCTTATTGAATAGCGGAGCAGGCTCGAGGGGCCGTATGGCCGTCTTCTGCTCCTATTTCTTATGTTCTTATGTATTCCGTGACAAATGCGATTCTATTATTTCCAGAAGGGATTTCTCGTATTAAAAAAAAACCCATATATTTCAGTTTCCACTCCTCCAATATTTTTTTCTTTGTTTTAAGACAATCTTAGCTTGCTCCACTGACAATTGGATGCAGGGGTGTCGAAACACATTGTCTCTGTGGGTCTTGTAGATACCAAGGACCTCAGAGGTCAAATTTAAATCCACATAGCCATTTAGTTCCAATTATCTCCGCTGGCAGATAGTGACAGAACTTTGTGTTCTGATTTAAGATTTATTCACTAATAAGACATTTTATCTGATGTTCTGTACACAAAGTAGCACTTTGGAATAACAAGCCAAACATTTATGTGTTTTACGGGTTTCTAATGTCTGTTTGTAAAGGGGTTATGATAGTCTTTTAGTTTTCCATTAAGGTGTTCCTCCAGTCCATCAATTGCCTTTATTGCTTAAATGCCCAAGAAAAAAAATGGTCGAGTGGTTTATACATTGAATACATTTGTTTCTGGGCTAGCCTGGGATTTGCTTTAATTCTCGAAATACCAAGTCAATCCAAGACTTGGGTAATGGGGCCGAAATTCAACAGCAGTTTGGGGGCGGTAACCCGAGGCGAGGTGGGACTTCCTGCGCCCAAGTCCCACCCCTGCAGCAAAATTGGGGTCGCCCCAACCCCCCCCCCCCAAAAGCAAGTGGAGCACAATGTCGCACACACCACTTCCTCTCTGGGGCGCTGGCCACAGGAATTTACCAGCGCTACTGAGAGGCGCAAACGATGGAAATATTTCCTCCGTAGTCTCCGAATAACAGCCTCTTCCATGAGCTCCCTCCCACTCCTGAATAGAATAAAAGATCATGGTTTTTAATCTGATAAGACAATATTTATCACTCCTCTAGAACCCACCTCTTTGTTTCCACTGTAACCTTTCTTGTCCTTATTTCATTGATGCTATTAAGGCGACAGCTCCTCTGAACTTTCCTCCTCTCTGCCAAAATGCTCTTCCTCCGCCCCGAGTTGTGTTGAAATCCGGGTTCATCGCACTACTCCTGCTCTAACTCGATCTGTTCCCCTCAAAACTCTGGAATTCCTCACCTCCTCCAGTCCCCCTCTCACCCCCTTTAAAACCGAAGCCTTGCGTCACCTCACCACAACTTCCTGATATACTCTCCTTCCGGATATAAAAGGGGTCAGAGGGTCTAGTAGGGAGGAGGAACTGAGGGAAATCCTTATTAGTCGGGAAATTGTGTTGGGGAAATTGATGGGATTGAAGGCCGATAAATCCCCAGGGCCTGATGGTCTGCATCCCAGAGTACTTAAGGAGGTGGCCTTGGAAATAGCGGATGCATTGACAGTCATTTTCCAACATTCCATTGACTCGGGATCAGTTCCTATGGAGTGGAGGGTAGCCAATGTAACCCCACTTTTTAAAAAAGGAGGGAGAGAAAACAGGGAATTATAGACCGGTCAGCCTGACATCGGTAGTGGGTAAAATAATGGAAGCAATTATTAATCTGATAAGACAATATTTATCACTCCTCTAGAACCCACCTCTTTGTTTCCATAGCAGTGCATTTGGAAAGAGGTGACATGATAGGTCCAAGTCAGCATGGATTTGTGAAAGGGAAATCATGCTTGACAAATCTTCTGGAATTTTTTGAGGATGTTTCCAGTTGAGTGGACAAGGGAGAACCAGTTGATGTGGTGTATTTGGACTTTCAGAAGGCTTTCGACAAGGTCCCACACAAGAGATTAATGTGCAAAGTTAAAGCACATGGGATTGGGGGTAGTGTGCTGACTGGTTGAGAACTGGTTGGCAGACAGGAAGCAAAGAGTAGGAGTAAATGGGTACTTTTCAGAATGGCAGGCAGTGACTAGTGGGGTACCACAAGGTTCTGTGCTGGGGCCCCAGCTGTTTACATTGTACATTAATGATTTAGATGAGGGGATTAAATGTAGTATCTCCAAATTTGCGGATGACACTAAGTTGGGTGGCAGTGTGAGCTGCGAGGAGGATGCTATGAGGCTGCAGAGTGACTTGGATAGGTTAGGTGAGTGGGCAAATCCATGGCAGATGAAGTATAATGTGGATAAATGTGAGGTTATCCACTTTGGTGGTAAAAACAGAGAGACATACTATTATCTGAATGGTGACAGATTAGGAAAAGGGGAGGTGCAACGAGACCTGGGTGTCATGGTACATCAGTCATTGAAGGTTGGCATGCAGGTACAGCAAGCGGTTAAGAAAGCAAATGGCATGTTGGCCTTCATAGCGAGGGGATTTGAGTACAGGGGCAGGGAGGTGTTACTACAATTGTACAGGGCCTTGGTGAGGCCACACCTGGAGTATTGTGTACAGTTTTGATCTCCTAACTTGAGGAAGGACATTCTTGCTATTGAGGGAGTGCAGCGAAAGTTCCCCAGACTGATTTCCGGGATGGCGGGATTGACATATCAAGAAAGACTGGATCAACTGGGCTTGTATTCACTGGAGTTCAGAAGAATGAGAGGGGATCTCATCGAAACGTTTAAAATTCTGACGAGTTTAGACAGGTTAGATGCAGGAAGAATGTTCCCAATGTTGGGGAAGTCCAGAACTAGGGGTCACAGGCTAAGGATAAGGGGTAAGCCATTTAATACCGAGATGAGGAGAAACTTCTCTACCACAGAAAGTTGTTGAGGCCAATTCACTAAATATATTCAAAAAGGAGTTAGATGTAGTCCTTACTACTAAGGGGAATCAAGGGGTATGGCGAGAAAGCAGGAATGGGGTACTGAAGTTGCAACTTATTGAATGGCGGTGCAGGCTCGAAGGGCCGAATGGCCTACTCCTGCACCTATTTTCTATGTTTCTATCCCTTCAGTCTCCTGCACTGTGAGCCTTGGCCTTTGACTTGGTCTTCTCCATCTTTTTTTATTTGTTCCTGGGATGTGGGTGTCGCTGGCAAGGCCGGCATTTATTGCCCATCCCTAATTGCCGCTTGAGAAGGTGGTGGTGAGCCGCCTTCTTGAACCGCTGAAGTCCGTGTGGTGAAGGTGCTCCCACAAAGCTGTTAGGGAGGGAGTTCCAGGATTGTGACCCAGTGACAATGAAGGAACGGCCGATATATTTCCAAGTCGGGATGGTGTGTGACTCGGAGGGGAACGTGGAGGTGGTGGTGTTCCCATGCGCCTGGTGCCCTTGTCCTTCTAGGGGGTAGAGGTCGCGGGTTTGGGAGGTGCTATTGAAGAAGCCTTGGGGAGTTGCTGCAGTGCATCTTGTAGATGGTGCACACTGCAGCCACGGTGCGCCGGTGGTGGAGGGAGTGAGTGTTGAAGGTGATGGGTGGAATGCCAATAATGCCTTCCATTTTAAAAAACATCTCCCTTACCCACAGGCCCACACCCAGGTTGTTCAAATTCTAACTCTTTGAACCTTGTGTACTTCAGATTTGAAGTTATACTCATTCCTGTTAACCATGCTTCAAGCCTACTGTCAAACGGAGCGAGATCAAAATATTACCTGTAGGTGGCCAGCTCAAGACTGAGTCCCATCTTCACCTGCATCAGCTGCTGTTGCTCTGTGAGATTAAGTGTGATGCTTGACATGAGATGTTGCTTTTCATCCTCCAGTAAATCAATCGCCCTCTGTGCACAACAACCAAGACACAGTTAGTCTTACAGTCCTGCCTATACTGCACTTCGTAATTCACTATCTAATCCAACGCCAATCTCACCAGGTATACCAGGGATGAGGAACTTGTGCTATGTGGAGAGACTGGAGAAGCTGGGATTATTCTCCTTGAAGTAGAGAAGGTGAAGGCGAGATTTAGCAAGAGTTGTTCAAAATGATTTGTTTTGATAGTTACTCCTAATTTACTCGGTTTCCGTTAACGACGGGTGGCTCGGTAACCAGAGTTAGCAAGGGAGCTAGAGGGGAGATGAGGAGAAATGTTTATAAGCAACGAGTTGCCTGAAAGGGCAGTGGAAGCAGATTCAATAGTAACGTTCAAAAGGCAATTGGATAATTACTTGAAAAGGAAATATTTTGCGGGGCTGTGGGGAAAGAGCACGGGGGGAATGGGACTAATTGGATTGCTCTGTCACAGAGCCGGCACAGGCACGATGGGCCGAATGGTCTGTGCTGTGAGATATCTGTAATGGAAAGATTTAATTGTGTAAAGGAAGTAAATTAACAGGCTTGATCTCTAATTATTATTTTCTTAATTGAAAATGAAGATATTAGTAATTCCGATCACTCAGATAAAAGACTTGCATTTATATAGCGCCTTTCACGACCACCGGACATCTCAAAGCGCTTTACAGCCAATGAAGCACTATTTGGAGTGTAGTCACTGTTGTAATGTGGGAAACACGGCAGCCAATTTGCGCACAGCAAGCTCCCACAAACAGCAATGTGATAATGACTGGATCAGTTTTAGTGATTTAGGAGCACTGTGATTGACTGGGAAGTGCGTGTGTGTGGATGCTGGCTCACACTCAACCCTGATCCCTGATGCTCCCACCTGCTCCCTCATGATTATAACAACATGCGAAATATGGCTGGAATGGCCACTTTTGTAAGCTAAGAGCGAGTGGTTGGTATCGGTGGAACTGTACCCAGCATAACTTAGTGCTACTGCCCAACCGAGCATTATGGGTTAGGAAAAAGGCTGTGTTATTTGGATCATTTATCCAGCACGCATCCTCAGCAATCTCCCATCTTTTCAGGTACCGCTCACAGATGTGCAACTTCACTCAGCAATGGCGGGACCATCCAGCTGCTGGAGGCAGCATTGCAAAGAA
Organism: Pristiophorus japonicus; assembly: GCF_044704955.1. Taxonomy (NCBI): domain Eukaryota; kingdom Metazoa; phylum Chordata; class Chondrichthyes; family Pristiophoridae; genus Pristiophorus; species Pristiophorus japonicus. Next base: position 67,318,982 of record NC_091997.1, read on the forward strand.
ACACCGGGCTGATCGCCGGTGTCAGAGGACTGCGTTGAGTAGACTAGAAACCGCAGTCTTGACAGGAGGTGACTAAGAAAGACTTGAAAGAAAGACTTGCATTTATATAGCACCTTTCACGACCACCAGATGTCCCAAAGTGCTTTACAGCCAATGAAGTACGTTTTGGAGTGCAGTCACTGTTGTAATGTGGGAAACGCGGCAGCCAATTTGCGCACAGCAAGCTCCCACACACAGCAATGTGATAATGACCAGATAATCTGTTTTAGTGATGTTGATTGAGGGATAAATATTGGGCCTAGGACACCGGGGATAACTCCCCCTGCTCTTCTTCGAAATAGTGCCATGGGATTTTTTATGTGCAGACGGGGCCTCGGTTTAACATCTCACCTGAAAGACGGCACCTCCGGCAGTGCAGCGCTCCATCAGTATTGCACTGGGAGCATCAGCCTAGATTTTTGTGCTCAAGTCTCTGGAATGGGACTTTGAGAGAGAGAGTGCTGCCCACTGAGCCACAGACACATTAGATGAAGGATCCAACTGTCGGAAGAGACCGTTATCTGTCTGGATGGAAGTTGCCTCCAGCTGTTAATGGGATTAAAACAGAGTGCTCCAACACAATGTGCATCTCAGTGTCCGTCACACGTGGGAGGCCACATTCAAACTAACTGCCAGAAAACAGATGCCCGCTCAGTCTCAAGGATTTCCTTTGAGCTTAACCCCGATTGTTTCTGCGCTAATTAATCTTTGAGCAGCAGGCGTTCCTCCCACCCCCCCCCCCCCCTAATGGCTCAGTTGGTAACGACACTGCCCTGTGAAGCACCACAGCCCAGATAGATCCCAGTTCCAATCCCCGGTCAGTGCTGAGCTACACGATTTCAGCTGCAGCAGCAGGCTCGAGGGGCCGAATGGCCCACTCCTGCTCCTATGTAAACTGCAGCAGCAGATACAGTTGGCCTCACTGAACCCTGGACTAGTGAGAAGTAACACAAATCGGCCAGGGTTCCCCCACCCCTTGACCTTGATCGAGTGGCGACAGCTATAGAAAGCATGATCGACAGGTGAGGACAGGATTGGCTTGGCTGTGAATCCTTTCCCCTTCCCCCTTCTTACCCCTCCCCCCACCCCTCAGCTGCATAACCAGCCAACACTCACTCCCCTAGGCTCAGATATGAAGGGCCGAATGGCCCACTCCTGTTCCTATTATCAGTGTCAGCCGTGGCTCAGTGGGTAGCACTCTCGCCTCTGGGTCAGAAGGTTGTGGGTTCAAGTCTGACTCCAGAGACTTGAGCACAAAAATCTAGGCCGACACTCCAGTGCAGTGCTGTCGGAGGGGCAGTACTTCGGGAGCGCTGCACTGTCGGAGGTGCCACCTTTTGGATGAGACGTTAAACCGAGGCCCCGTCTGTTCTCTCAGGTGGATGTAAAAGATCCCATGGCACTATTTCGAAGAAGAGCAGGGGAGTTCTCCCCGGTGTCCTGGGCCAATATTTATCCCTGAATCAACATCACTAAAAACAGATTACCCGGTCATTATCACATTGCTGTTTGTGGGAGCTTGCAGTGCGCAAATTAGCTGCCGCATTTCCCACTTTATAACAGTGACTGCACTTCAAAAGGTACTTCATTGGCTGTAAGGCACTTTGAGACGTCCGATGGACGTGAAAGGCGCTATATAAATGCAAATCTTTTCTTTATTCCTTATGTTCTTGCGACTGGCCATTTGCCCGAGCCAGAGCCAGCGAGAAAATGAACATTGTTTGCAGCCAGTTTCTGCTCCTCCGTGGGCACCATAGAGACGGACGGACTTGGCTGCTGAGTGTGTAGCAAGCAAGATTGGCACCGAACCTGGGTCTCTGGCAAGAGTCCGACACTTCAGATCCAGCACTGCTGGGGGAGCGCAGAACAATGAAAAGTTTTAAACAAACAATATTTAATTCTCTCCGTCACCAAGTGCTTCTCTAAACGTTTCCCTGAGCTCGGCATCGGCTGCTGAGAAATGTGGCTGCTGTGCAATTTCCGCGGGCACAGTGGGATTGCGCAGGGAGAGCGCACAGGTCGCGCTTGATCCCTCGGAGTTAGAGTTAGTGGCTCTGAGCCAGGGCAGGAGCAGCAGCGGAGATACTCTGTGCCTCAGTGCCTCTGGGCAAGGGAGTGGAAGGGAAGCAGCCATGAGTTTGACCCTTGATTGCATCCAGCGCCTCCTGCTGGAATGTGCCAGGATAGCAAGCCAACTGAGGTCAGCACCGGGCTCAGTTGTGACTTCCTCAACGGCAACATAGCCTGTCGATATTCCCCCGAGACTGCCGTACGGAGTTAGGTCACACATCAGCCGTGATCTCATTGAATGGTGGGACAGGCTAGAGGGGCCAAGTGGCCTCCCCCTGTTTCTATATGAAGAGTGGTGGATGCAGAAACTCTCACCACTTTTAAGAGATGGTTGGATGGGCACTTAAAGTGCAGCAACCTGCAGGGTTACGGACCTAGAGCTGGTAATTGGGATTAGACTGGATGACCTTTTGTTGGAGGGCGCAGACATAATGGTAAGTACTGCAGGGAATAGAACACGGCCAGAGTGATCTCCTGGACTAGTGTCGATCGCCTGGATGGGTCGCAGAGGAATTTTCCCAGATTTTTTTCTCCCTAAATTGGCCTGGTTTTTTTTATCTGGTTTTTGCCTCTCCCAGGAGATCACGTGGCTCCGGTTGGGGTGGAGTGTAGAATGTTTCAGTATAAGGGGTGTCGCAGTTGTGTGGGGCGGACTGGTTGGGCTGGGTGCTCTTTGCCTTTCCGCCGTTGTTCACAGGTTTATATGTAACCTTCAGGGCTGCTGACCGAGGGCCGTGCGGCTCTTTGTCGGCCGGCACGGACACGATGGGCCGAAATGGCCTCCTTCTGCGCGGTAAATGTCTATGTTTCTGTGAAGGTACATGGCGGCTCAGATTATCATCCACCGGTAATCCGCAGTCAGAAACGCAAGGGGCGAAATCCGGGAGCATCCCGCTTAGGGGTGGTAACCTTCGCAGGGCGGGACTTCCTACCCCCCCGGCACAAAGTCCCACCGCCCCCCCCCCCGACCTAAATTGGGGTCAACACCCCTGACAGGGGGCCCTCCTCTTCCGGTAAAGGTGCACCCCGAAACAGAGTGCCAGGCTGCACCTTCACGGCACGGACCCCGCGGGAATCAACACTTAGGCCGGACCGGTAGGCCAGAGGACGGCGCAAAATGGCGGCGCGCACCTGGCCTTTGAATCTCGCCCTGCCGGCAGAGTGCAGCTCGGTCCGCGAACTACGAAGCCTGTGCTGACATCGCCCCCACGGGCAGCTGGGTAATTTCCACCGCGGGGCGCAAATGGGTCGCTACTGCTCTCGCGACTCCGCTAACTCCTGCACAGGTTCGTGGGAGCCTGTCGCGTCCCCCTCTCCTCCCCCCCCCCCCCCCCCGGCCCCAATGGGAGGCGCACAGCAGGGGAAGTTTGCCTCCTCGTGTCTCGGGCAGGTTATCGAGGTTGACGCTCCCGTGTAGGGCTGGTGGGCTGCTGCGTTGTCGGCGATGCTGTCCCTTGAACTGAAGCTCTGTCACTCCCACCAGGCAATAAGAAGGTGCGTCCTTGTCATGCCGGAGCCCACACACCCTCTGTAACAGGCATGTGGTCGGAGCATGTGGTGCGTCGGCCAACCTGAGCAAATAAAACAGAGGCTGCACACGGCACACCAAAAGATGTGGAAGCAATTCCTCTGAATCAGAAGGTCGTGGGTTCAAGAGACTTGAACACAATCCAGGCTGACAAGGTCGGAAGTTAAACCGAGACGTTAAACCGAGGCCCTGTCTACCCTCTCAGGTGGATGTAAAAGATCCTGTGACCACTATTCAAAAAAGAGTTATCCCCAGTGACCCTGGGGCCAATATTTATCCCTCAACCAACATCACTAAAACAGATGATCTGGGTCATTATCACGTTGCTATTTGTGGGAGCTTGCTGTGTGCAAATTGGCTGCCGCGTTTCCCACATTACAACAGTGACTACACTCCAAAAGTACTTCATTGGCTGTAAAGTGCTTTGGGACGTCTAGTGGTCGTGAAAGGGGATGTAGAAATTGAAGTCTTTCTGTGAGCTAAACTCCCCCACCCCCAAGTTCCACAATGCGGGGAGCCCATTCAGCAGACAGTTCCTGACAACTTGCATTTAAAAAGCGCCTTTAATGTAGTGAAACGTCCCAAGGCACTTCACAGGAGCGCAATCAAATAACCTTTGTCACCCAAAGATTGGATACACAAGGATCAGGACAGGTGAGCAAAAGCTTGGTCAGAGAGGTAGGTTTTAAGGAGCATCTTAAAAGGAGGAGAGAGAAGTGGAGAGGGTTTAGGCTACTGCCATAGCCTACCTCATCCATCCTTGTCACCGCAAGCTCGAACCCTATTGCTCAGGGATGACCCCAGCCCTGTCATCAAAGACCCTTCGTCCTATTGTACAGAACTATGTAACAGTGCATGACCCTCACTGCACCTACAGAAACACTCTGAAATGTGTAATGTATTGAGCTCTGTCTGAAACATGGCGGTGAGAGCGTGGAAACCTTTTACAGAAAATATTATACAGGATCATGAAATAATAATGCCAAACTTGAAAGCACAGACCATGCTACACTGCCCAAGCTGTTTAAGCTTGGTGACTACAGCAAGGGGATCTGTTGTGTCTCCCTGCCATCTTCACTAGCATCGCCCACACTGAACGGAACAAAACAGAATGAAAGAATTGAGCTTCTGGTCATCTGTTCAGGTGATCCGGCTTGAAGATGAGCAGGTTGTCCTCTTCGTGTCCTATCCAACATTCCTCACTCATCCAAACACAAAATCATTTGACATTTATCACATTGGTATTTGTGAAACTTTGAAACATAAGATTCTGAGGGGGATTGACAGGGTAGATGCAGGGAGGATGTTTCCCCCGGGCTGGGGAGTCTAGAACCAGGGGTCACAGTCTCAGGATAAGGGGTCGGCCATTTAGGACTGAGATGAGGAGGAATTTCTTCACTCAGAGGGTGGTGAATCTTTGGAATTCTCTGCCCCAGAGGGCTGTGGAGGCTCAGTCGTTGAGTATATTCAAGGCTGAGATCGATAGATTTTTGGACTGTAGCGGAATATGGGGATAGGGCGGGAAAGTGGAGTTGAGGTCGAAGATCAGCCATGATCTTATTAAATGGCAGAGCAGGCTCGAAGGGCCAAATGGCTGACTCCTGCTCCGAATTCTTATGTTTGTGCTGTGAAGAGTGGCTGCAATGTTTCCCCATATAACAGTAACTGCACAGCATGTGACACACTTTTAATTTAAGGAAGTTCTCTTGGAGAAGTTCCGCTGTATTGCCCCAAAAGTAAACTAAATACATCAGTGAGGTGTCACGCAGGGAATTTGTATCATGTCTCCAGAATCTGCTTCAGTATTTACAGAGCAAATGCCTTACATTCACCCCTGGTCAGTGCAGCCAGTAATACAATGCTTTAAATAATAACTAAAAAAATAATCAAAGGATTCGAGGCCCTGGAGAGGGTGCAGAGGAGATTTACTAGAATGGTACCAGATATGAGGGATTTTAGTTATATGGAGAAGCTGGGGTTGTTCTCCTTGGAGCAGAGAAGGTTAAGAGGAGATTTGATAGAGGAGTTCAAAATTATAAAGGATTTTGATAGAGTAGCAAGAGAGAAATTGTTTCCGGTGGCAGGAGGGGCGGTAACCAGAGGACACAGATTTAGGATAATCGGCAAAAGAACCAGAGGGAAGATGAGTTGTGATCTGGAACACGCTGCCTGAAAGGGCGGTGGGAACAGATTCAAAAGTAACTTTCAAACAGGGAATTGGATAAATACTTGAAAAGGAAACATTTTCCGGGCTGTGGGGAAAGAGCAGGGGGGAGTGGGACTAATTGGATCGCTCTATCACAGAACCGACACAGGCACGATGGGCCGAATGGCCTCTTCCTGTGCTGTGTGATTCTTTGTTCCCTGATGGCTCGGCGGGTAAATGCACTGATAGGTTTGGTACTGAGGCTCGAAAGGCTCTGGTCAATTCCTGTTTCTGCTCCGAGTCGGGTGACCTCAATGGGACGATATGTGACCACAGCACCCGTGGGTGAAGGAGGGGGTGAAATAGGTCAGCCAGTGCTCCTACTGCTGATCACTACCCAGTGATTCCCAGGTCCGCGAGTATGGGATGGGGCTAGGTTCTGCCTCAGCTTCTCATGGGCCCCCACAGGTGCTGTAATGTATTTGCTTCATGGGTTCTTTGCTTCAGAATTCATAGCAACACATTGCTATTAAGAATGAGTTGGTTTATTAGCCAACATTTAACAATCACACTACACATTACCAGTTCATCCACCAGGCTCACAATTGCATACCTCATCGTGGATCCCCCGAACCCAACTGGCTGGGGTTTTATTGAGTCTTGTGAACATCACGTGACTGGCTAAGGCACTCACAGTGCAACAGCTCCACAAACCTGTGAGCATACTCACTGGTGCATACATTATAGCTGCCAACACTCATTTATCTAGGTCCAGACATGAAGAATTGTGGCCTGGACTTGATACTGAGAACCCTGGCTGAAATCTCCCCTCTCTGGCCCAGGGCATGTGGATCAGTGGCAGTGCCCTGATCAATTAACTCAACACCGACCGGTGATTGTCCTTTAACAACATTCACCCAAACCCGTGACCTCTACCACCTCTAATAGGCAGTACAGAATTTCGGAGACCACCAGGCCCCAGACTGACAGGGATCTGATGATCTTTCTGGATCCCCTGTTTGAATACCTATATTGTGTACACCATGCAATCCTGTATTGTTTTTCACATCTCCTGACTCCCAAAGCCTTTCCACCAAGTACAAGGCACAAGTCAGGATTGCGATGGAACACTCTCCACTTGCCTGGATGAGTGCAGCTCCAACAACGCGCAAGAAGCTCAACACCATCCAGGACAAAGCAGCCCGCTTGAATGGCACCCGATCCACCACCTTCAACATTCACTCCCTCCACCACCGGCGCACCGTGGTTGTTACCATCTACAAGATGCACCATCTACAAGATGCACTGCAGCAACTCGCCAAGGCTTCTTTGACAGCACTTCCCAAACCCGCGACCTCTACCGCCTAGAAGGACAAGGGCAGCAGGTGCAGGGGAACACCATCACCTGCAAGTTCCCCTTCACGTCACAAGCCATCCTGACTTGGAAATATATTGGCCGTTCCTTCATCGTCGCTGGGTCAAAATCCTGGAACTCCCTCCCCAACGGCACTATGGGAGCACTTTCACCACACGGACTGCAGCGGTTCACGAAGGCGGCTCACCACCACCTTCTCAAGGGGCAATTAGGGATGGGCAATAAATGCCGGCCTTGCCAGTGACTCCCACAAACCATGAACGAATATGAAAAGAAACCATGTCTAATTCTGCCCTCCTGAGCATCCCTGATTATAATCGCTCCACCATCGGTGGCCGTGCCGTCTGCTGCCTGGGCCCCAAGCTCTGGAACTCCCTCCCTAAACCTCTCCGCCTCTCTACCTCTCTTTCCTCCTTCAAGTTGCTCCTTAAAACCTACCTCTTTGACCAAGCTTTTGCTCGCTTGCCCTCATTTCTCCTTATGTGGCTCGGTGTCAGACTTTTATCGCATAACGCTCCTGTGAAGCGCCTTGCAACGTTTCACTATGTTAAAGGCGCTATATAAATACAAGTTGTTGTTGTTAATTGCTTTGGGGCGTCCTGAGGTCGTGAACGGCATTACATATGTAAAAATATATAAACTTAATAAACAGGTTTCCATTGAAATGAACAGGGAGAGATTTTATATCTCCAAACAACTCTACCCAAGACTTCTCGCTTGACATGTACAGAGTTAAGTGTAATAGCAGTATTTCCAAACGTACTCACCTGGTATTCCTCCACATCCATAGCTCGCTTCTGCAGAAATATTAAAAAATCTTCTTCCAGTTGTTTCTGGAAATTAAACTGTTCCAATAGTTCTTTCTTCAGTGCCTCTATCTCCCTAATCAGAAGCACCCTCTCCTGGTCTAACTCTTCGCCTCTCTCATTGTCCAGCTGGACAGCAGCTTCAAGTTCCTCTATCTTACCCTTGTAGATATCAAAGTTGCCCTGCCACATCTCGGAGAAGACCAGGGCGTGTCTCCCGACGTCTTCCTCGGTCAACGGGGCCATGTGGGAGCCTTGAGTGAGCAGGAGATTGGGCGCTCTCCTCACCTTCTCCCTCAGGTCCCCCTGAGCTCGCTCATGCTCAGCCTCCAAGGTCAGGCACTCTCTCTGCAGCTGCGAGATGTACTCCTCGAGAGATGCGTTGGAGGTCTCAGCCTGCTCAAGGGTGCTCTCCTGTTCGGCCAGCTCTTGGCTGATGCCTTTGCAAAGCTTCTCCTCGGTGGTCTGATGCCTCTGCAGCTGCTGGATTTCTTGCCACAGCCTACGTCGTTGCATCTCAGCCTTCCCTTTCTCGAACGCCAGCTCCTCCACTTCCCATCTCATCCGATTGATCTCCTCCACGTAAGCGTTCTTCTCTTCTGTCCGCCCCTCGCTCCTCAAGTGCTGGACCTCGGTGGCCAGGAGCTGGTTCTCTTGCTCCAGCTGTCTGACCCTGCCAAGGTAAGACTCCAGGCGGGAGTTCAGCTCCTGCAGCTGAGATTTTTCACGAAGAATGCTGGATCTGAATGGAAACATTATTCCAGATTGCATCCCTGCTTTCACCAGCAGCAACCCCCCCCAAAAAAAAAATCTGCTCCTCTCCCTCAAACTCAACGCACACTATTGAGACCTGTGCGAGCTCCTTAAATTAGTGCTTGCCCTGCAGCAAAGGGAGAGGCTGCTTTGCATCTGTGTGTGTGTGTGTGTCTCTCTCTCTCTCTCTCTTCAAGTGCTGACAGGTGGTACCAGCTCTAACAGGGGGAGGTCCAAACTTTCTGAGTCATTGGGAACTCTCTAACTCACTCAGAACTTCAGCAACAGGCTCGGCTGCAGTTCTGACCCCCTGTGGCCAGATGTGGCAAACCAGCTGAATATTTCTGCTAAATTGAAATCATGAGAACATAAGAAATAGGAGCAGGAGTGGCTGATCTTCCTTGACATTTAATTTTGTTTTTGGCAATGCAAAGCCTAAGTCTCAAAGTAGAGGTTTAAGATTTGAGGAATAACATGTCCCTTGTTCAATGATCCAACTATGCACTTAATCAATTGTAAAAACTACACAGGGTCTGCTTTCCAAGCTTTTAAACTCAGTAAGTAGAACAGCCCCAACTAAAATCGTCCCAGCTTTAAGTATTGGAGCAGTCTGCTCCCACCCCTCAGTTCTCAGCTTACATCTAACTGGAGAGGAATGTTGAGGAATGAGGGGGTGGAGGGGGTGCGGAGTAGGAAAAGCTGATGTCATCCTGCTCTTCCCCTGCTTGACTCCTACCCTGTGCCAAGATTGTCACAGAGCAGTGTTGATGGAGAGTGTGCAGAAGTTTACATCCCAGAGCTTTCTGGCGGGGAGTGAATTGTAGGAATCTTTCTACCTCGGTCACTTTATATCTTATGAATGAGTGGTGGCATTCCTTTCCCACTGGACGAGGATCATGTGTGCGCTCTCTTCCTCCTATCCATTCCACAAGGGCTGCATTACCCTCGTGTCAGCTGTGGCTCAGTGGGCAGCACTCTCGCCTCTGAGTCAGAAAAGGTTGTGGGTTCAAATCCCACTTGAGTGCCGCACTGTCGGAGGGGCAGTGCTGAGGGAGCGCCGCACTGTCGGAGGGGCAGTGCTGAGGGAGCGCCGCACTGTCGGAGGGGCAGTGCTGAGGGAGCGCCGCACTGTCGGAGGGGCAGTGCTGAGGGAGCGCCGCACTGTCGGAGGGGCAGTGCTGAGGGAGCGCCGCATTGTCGGAGGGGGAGTACTGAGGGAGCGCCGCACTGTCGGAGGGGCAGTGCTGAGGGAGCGCCGCACTGTCGGAGGGGCAGTGCTGAGGGAGCGCCGCACTGTCGGAGGGGCAGTGCTGAGGGAGCGCCGCACTGTGGGCGGGGCAGTACTGAGGGAGTGCCGCACTGTCGGAGGGGCAATACTGAGGGTGTGCCGCACTGTCGGAGGGGCAGTACTGAGGGAGTGCCGCACTGTCGGAGGGGCAGAACTGAGGGAGTGCCATACTGTCGGAGGGGCCGTCTTTTTGATGAGATGTTAAACCGAGGCCCCGTCTGCTCTCTCAGGCGGACGTAAAAGATCCCATGGCACTATTTCGAAGAAGAGCAGGGGAGTTCTCCCTGGTGTCCTGGCCAATATTTATCCCTCAATTAACATCAGGTAAAATTGGATCTAATGTTATCTGGTCATTATCATATTGCTGTGTGTGGGAGCTTGCTGTGTGCAAATTGGCTGCCGCGTTTCCCACATTACAACAGTGACTACACTCCAAAAAGTACTTCATTGGCTGTAAAGTGCTTTCAGATGTCAGGTGGCCGTGAAAGGCGCTATATAAATGCAAGCCTTTCTAAATTTGAAAAAACATTGGCCAGAATACCGTGGCTGCAGTGTGCACCATCTACAAGATGCACTGCAGCAACTCGCCAAGGCTTCTTCGGCAGCACCTCCCAAACCCGCGACCTCTACCCCCTAGAAGGACAAGGGCGGCAGGCGCATTGGAACACCATCACTTCCACATTACCCTCCAAATCATGCACCATCCTGTCTAAAAAATATATCGCCCATTCCTTCATCGTCGCTGGGTCAAAATCCTGGAACTCCCTCCCTAACAGCACTGTGGGAGCACCTTCACCACACGGACTGCAGCGGTTCAAGAAGGCGGCTCACCACCACCTTCTCAAGGGGCAGTTAGGGATGGGCAATAAATGCCGGCCTTGCCAGTGACGCCCACATCCCGGGAATAAAGGTTTTGTAATTACTTGTTGCAAATGTGATCTCATGATGGAATATTCAATTAGAGTCTTTCAACAACTAATAATATTTTATTGTCCATATAAATAATATATTCTAATGCGGTTGTGAGGATTTAATTGCTGCGCCCAAACATAATATCAACGGGTAATTTAACTTCCCTGATTCACCAGCGGATGAACAGTATCAGGGAAAATTGGGTCGAATGTTACTGTAGTCTCTAAAATTTACTCAGATCCTAATCAGTCTTGCACTGACCCCTAGTGTTCTATGCTTGAATAGTTTATTGTGTTAAACAATTTTTCTTGAAAGTCTTGCATTTATACAGCGCCTTTGAGGACCACCGGATGTCCTTTTCAAGTGTAGTCACTGTTGTGATGTGGGAAATGCGGCAGCCAATTTGCGCACAGCAAGCTCCCACAAACAGCAATGACCAGATAATCTGTTTTTGTGATGTTGATTGAGTTAAAAATATTGGCCCAGGACACTGTGGAGAACTCCCCTGCTCTTCTTTGAAATAGTGCCATGGGATCTTTTACGTCCACCTGAGAGGATAGACGAGGCCTCGGTTTAAAAGACGGCACCTCTGACAGTGCAGCACTTCCTTAGCACTGCACTGGAGTGTCAGCCTAGATTTTTGTGCTCAAGTCTCTGGAGTGGGACTTGAACCCACAACCTTCTGTCTCAGAGGCGAGGGTGCTGAATGCTGCAATCCTGCATCGTGACCTTGAGGGTAATCAATTTTAAAAGGCAAAACTGGAGTTCCCCAGATGGGTAAGTATTCTGTGGTGCGGACATTGATTTTCAACTCACAGTCTGGCAAACGGTGAGGTGGTTCGGTCTTAGCCTTCCCCATCCCCCCGGATCCACAATTGGGGGGTTGGGGGGGGGGGGGTATCTTGCTCCTGATCGCTGACTAGTGAGCCCTGCTAGGCAGTGCCCGTGTGCAAGGTGAGTGAGGACAGGATTGGCTCAGCTCCTCACCCCAATCGCCTGTCCACACTAAGGCCGCGATTTCACCGACCAAGGCGAGTCCACGGCGGCCAAAGTCCGTTCTCTCCTTGATACTACCTTGACGGGGCTTGTTAAGCCCGCCCTGCGAGGCTCTCGGCCAATTAAAAGGAAGCGGGTCTGATGACATCATTCGATGATGCGTCATCGGCCAGTTTCCTTAAAGGGACCACGCCCACATGCATTTTGACAGTTGTGCTGTCAGTGTTCTGCAGCATTGCAGTGCTGCAAACACTGACTAGTACAAAGGTGCACGACTGCACACAGGCTCTCCCATCACTCCCTCCACATCCTTATGGAGGGAATCACAGCACGCAGGCAGGTTCTCTTCCCCGTGTAGATTTACCGAACACCATATGGCAGAATTGTTAAATGAGTACTTTAGATCCGTAGAGGACACAATGCTAAAATTAGATTTGGGGTTGAAATTAGGAAGCACTTTTCCATACAAAGGGTGGTGGAAATCTATAATTTGGCTCCCCTAAAGGCTGTGGAAGCTGGCTCACTTTAAAGACTGAGATCGATGGATTATTATTGGGTAAGGATATTGTAATGTATGCATCTGTGAGCATGCTCCCAGGTTTGTGGAACTATTGCTCCGAACTGACCCCCGTCCGGACGGAATTCCTCAGCGGTGCCAAGCCCCGAAACCTCCCTCGGCAGCCTCCTCCGGGAAATCCCCTCCGTGCCTCTCAGTTCTGCGCGGAGGGGATTCCTGTACGGGCTGCTCTTGCGCACTCTCCACTTTGCCATCCTCGTCTGACGTCCGGACACACCATGGCGCGCCATCTTGCCATACGGAGGAGGCAGGGGTCCCCAATGGAGTTCTCTCTACGTGGGAGTCCTCCCTCTATTTATTGGGGACTTGGCCTGGAGGGTGTTGCACGGGGCAGTCCCGTGCAATCGGTTTTTAAGTCGGTTCACGGACTCCCAGGCCGCCTGCAATTTCTGCGGTCTGGAGGAGTCCGTGTTCCATGTTTATGTGGAGTGTCTAAGGTTGCAGCCCTTAGTTCAATATTTGAAGGGGCTGCTCCTCAAATTCTGGGCTGCACTTCAGTCCCACACTCCTGATCTTTGGCCACTCTGTGCGGAGGGGAGCGGGCAGGTCCGAGGGCCTCCTCGTAGGACTGCTCCTGGGCACGGCCAAGATGGCCATTAACTGGCCCAGGCAGCGGGCAGTCGAGGGGGTCATTCAGCCCGACTGCCTGTCTTCTTCCGTGGTTACGTTCGAGCCAGGGTGTCCCTGGAGATGGAGCACGCGGTGTCCACCGGTACGCTCGCGGCCTTCCACGAGAGGTGGGCGCCGGAGGGACTGGAGTGCATCATTACCCCCGGCAACCAAATTTTAATTTGACCGTTTAAAGTTAAAAGTTTAATTTGTTTAATTTGTCAGTTTTAGCGCCTCTTTAATAAGGGGGCACTTGATTTATAGTTTCAACTAAAATAGTTATGGAGCTGTTGCATTGTGAGTGGCTCAGCCAGTCACGTAATATTTCTTTTTTCTATTAAATTTGGGGCTTTATTAAGAAGCTACATAGCCAAACAGGATTGGTCATTACGGCATAGACTATTTACCTACTAATATTCATTGCATTCTCTCTGATAAACAGTTAATTATATACAAAATAGTTGCCTGACTGCTGTGCTCCAATGTTGGATGATCAAAGCTGATAGTACACATCTGATTTCACTGCAGTGCCTAAGGCATATGTGGGGACGACTATCCCACAATGCAGTCTCCGCAGCAATGGTCTTCAGTCAGTCCACCTAGCTCCCAAACATGGCTTGAGCAAACAACAGGTAACAGTACTCGACTTTAGTTACATGTATTAAGTGTGAAAGGGAACACTTATTTGTCAAATATAAGCATGGGACAACACCTTAAAGAATAAATGGATCTAGCCATTATTATTAACCCAGATTTTTTTTCCCCAATTGGCCTGGGTTTTTATCTGGCCTCTCCCAGGAGATCACATGGCTCCAGTTGGGGCGGAGTGTAGAATGTTTCAGTATAAGGGGTGTCGCAGTTGTGTGAGGCGGACTGGTTGGGCTGGGTGCTCTTTACTTTTCCGCCATTGTTCATTGTTCATAGGTTTATATGTAACCTTCAGGGCTGCTGACCGAGGGCCGTGCGGCTCTTTGCCGGCATGGACACGATGGGCCGAAATGGCCTCCTTCTGCGCCGTAAATTTCTATGTTTCTATGTTCACAAAACTCAATAAAACTCTGGTTAATTGAGTCCAGGGGATCCACGATGAGGTGTGCAGTTGTGAGCCTGGTGGGTGAACTGGTAAGTGTTCAGTTTGTTGTTAAGTCTTTTGCTAATAAACCAGCGAGTTCTTTACAGCAAATGTGTAGTTCTTAAGCAAAGAACCCATGAAGCAGCCTCCAACCGAATTTTTCTTTACAAACGTAGCTGGTGGTCCCGGAGGAACGAACAACTCCTTTTCAAGGCCTAGATGTGCAGCCCAGCGCAGAGGCCCATGTATCCCGCGAGCGTAAGCGTAACCTGGGATCACGTGGGCCTGGACCACCAATGAACAGGGTTTTTAATATAAAAATTAGTGATAACATTTTATTTTTCTATCTAGGCCTTTATTGCAAAGGGGATGGAGTATAAAAGTAGGGAAGTCTTGCTATAACTGTACAGGGTATTGGTGAGGCCACACTTGGAATACTGCGTGCAGTTTTGGTTTCCATATTTATGAAAGGATATACTTGCTGTGGAGGCAGTTCAGAGAAGGTTCACTAGGTTGATTCCGGGGATGAGGGGTTGACTTATGAGGAAAGGTTGAGGAGGTTGGGCCTCTACCATTGGAATTCAGAAGAATGAGAGGTGATCTTATCGAAACGTATAAGATTATGAGGGGGCTTGACATGGTGGATGCAGAGAGGATGTTTCCACTGATAGGGGAGACGAGAACTAGGGGGCATGATCTTAGAATAAGGGGCCACCCATTTATGTTCTTATGCTGATAAGAGTTTGAAGGACATTCGCTGGGCAAGAGTTGGGCAAATAGGCCAAATCTCTGCCTGCGAAGGCCCAAAAGAAATTTTGACAGTGTCGGGTTTCAGTGCGTGGGAATCGCGCCTGAACCTGGAACGTTTGGGGCCTCTTTGGGCATGTGCACACATCGTACGCACCCAGAGAGGCCGCAACTTCAACGCCTACAGGTATCAAATGGATGTGGAACAAAGGCGGGTAAGTGGAGTTGAGATACAGATCAGTCATAAGAACATGTAGGGACATAGGATCAGGAGGAGGCCATTCAGCCTCTCAAGCCTGTTCTGCAAGTCAATGGGATCATTGTAGACCTGTATCGTAACTCCATTTACTCACCTTGGCCCAACATTCCCTTAATACCCTTGGCTAGCAAAAATCTCAGATCTAAAATTATTAATTGAGTTAGCCTGCACTGCTTTTTGTGGGAGAGAGTTCCACACTTTTACCTTCCTTTGTGTGGAGAAATGTTTCCGAACCTCTCATGAACGGCCTGGCTCTGATTTTAAGGTTGTGTCCCCTTGTCCGAGACCAGCGGAAAACGGTTCTATCTACCTGATTAATTCTTTTCAAAAATCCTAAAAACCTCAATCAAATCATCCCTTAACCTTCTATATTCCAGGGACTACAAGTCTAGTTAATGTAATCACTCATAATTTAACCCTTGGATCCCTGGTAAGGTGATCTAATTGAATGGTGCAACAGGCTTGAGGGGCTGAATGGCCTCCTCCTGTTCCTGTGTAACAGGCTCGAGGGACTGAATGGCCTCCTCCTGTTCCTGTGTAACGGGCTCGAGGGACTGAATGGCCTCCTCCTGTTCCTGTGTAATAGGCTCAAGGGGCTGAATGGCCTCCTCCTGTTCCTGTGATTCTGTAATCTGTTGCGCAGAGTTTAAGCTCACAGTGCCACCAGTGAATAAAGTGCTCCATTGTCTCAATTTTCCCTTCCCATTTTCCCACCTCACCGTCATTATAGGCAGTCCCTCGGAATCAAGGAAGGCTTGCTTCCACTCTAAAAATGAGTTCTTAGGTGACTGAACAGTCCAATACGGGAATTACAGTCTCTGTCACAGCTGGGACCTCACCATGACGGTGATGGCTCAGGACGGGGATAGGTGATAGGTTATTACAAAGGAGATACGGCACAGAAACAGGCCATTCGGCCCAACCAGTCCATGCCGGCGTTTATGCTCCACTCAAGCCTCCTCCCGTCTTTCCTCATCTAAATCTATCAGCATAACCCTCTATTCCCTTCTCCCCCATATGTTTGTCCAGCCTCCCCTTAAATGCATCGATACTATTCGCCTCAACCCCTCCCTGTGGCAGCGAGTTCCACATTCTCACCGCTCTCTGGGTAAAGAAGTTTCTCCTGAATTCCCCATTTGATTTCTGGGTGACTATCTTATATTGATGGCCTCTAGTTATGCTCTTCCCCACAAGTGGAAACACTCTCTCTGTATCCACTCGATCAAAACCTTTCATCATTTGAAAGATCTCTATTATAAACGGCAATCTTTCTACTTTTACCCAAACGCTTATGAGGAGAACACTTTAGCACGCAGATATCCCATTGTTGCGCCTTGAGCATCACAAAAGTTTCAGAATGTGGCTGGCCGATGAAGCAGATATTTGAATGCATTTCATTTTACAAGCATGTCTAAATTAAGGTACATTAACAAAGGAGTTCCCAAACGTTAGTGTTTACCTTACCAAGGACAAAGTACTTTTGCCGTCCACATGTCTTATGTTACAGTGTCAGCTGTGGCTCAGTGGGCAGCACCCTCGCCTCTGAGTCAGAAGGTTGTGGGTTCAAGTCCCATTCCAGAGAATTGAACACATAAATTTAGTCTGTCGCTCTCAGTGCAGTGCTGAGGGAGTGCCGCACTGTTGGAGGTGCCGTCCTTCAGATGAGATGTTAAACCGAGGCCCCGTCTGCTTTCTCAGGTGGATGTAAAAGATCTCATGGCACTATTTCGAATAAGAGCAGGGGAGTTCTCCCTGGTGTCCATTGGCCAATATTTATCCCTCAATCAACATCACTAAAACAGATTATCTGCTCATTATCACATTGCTGTTTGTGGGAACTTGCTGTGCACAAATTGGCTGCTGCATTTCCCACATTACAACAGTGACTCCAAAAATATTTAATTGGCTGTAAAGTGCTTTGAGACGTCCAGTAGTCATGAAAGGTGCTATATAACTGCAAGTCTTTCTTTTCTTTACTCTCTTCTATGAGCCACTTCCTCAGCCTGTCGAACCTCATCTGCGACCTTCTCCTGCTTGGCCTCTCTCAGATTCCGAAGTCCCATTGGTTCTCAAAACACACAGCTGCTCATCAGGTGTGAGCCTCTGGGCGGGCAAGTGGACCATGAGGGCCATCGCAACTGAGCTTCTTTCGACATCCAGGCATGCTCAATTTCAGTAGGGGTCATCAGAGATTGATCAGGAGCAAGAACCCCAATTGATGCCTCCCCGTCTCCGTTGCCCGAGGGAGCCTGTAACCAATGATGCCACCTGTACCTCCGCTCCACCAGCTCCTGATCCTAATCGCTATCCAGCGACTCCCGACTGGAAAGTGAGTACGCGAGTTGGATGAAAAAAAGACTTACATTTATTTAACTTCTTTCACGACCACCAGACGTCCCAAAGCGCTTTTCAGCCAATACTTTTTGAAGTGCAGTTACTGTTGTAATGTAGGAAACGTGGCAGCTAATTTGCGCACAGCAAGCTCCCACAAGCAGCAATGTGATAATGACCCAGATAATCTGTTTTTGTGATGTTGGTTGAGTTGATAAATATTGGTCGGGACACCGGGGAGAACTCCCCTGCTCTTCTTTGAAATAGTATCATGGGATCTTTTACATCCACCTGAGAAGGCAGATGGGGCCTCGGTTTAACGTCTTATCCGAAAAACGGCACCTCCGGCAGTGCAGCGCCCCCTCAGCACTGTACTGGGAGTGTCAGCCTGGATTTTAGTGCTCAAGTCTCTGGAGTGGGACTTGAACCCACAACCTTCTACCAACCGAGCCACAGCTGACACAACTGGACAAGACCAACGTCTTGGCTGTACTTCCCCGCGCCGCCCCCACAGTCGAATAGCCCCAGCACTTAAATGTCAAGGCTCATCATTGAAGCGTGCTGCTTGGACGGGATGTCGGAGCGATGCGGGCAGCTGCAGGACCAGAACCCCAGCGTGAGTCAGCACCTCCAGGAGAGAAAGAGAAAACAAATTGGAAGGAAAAAGTGAAATTGAATAGTCCAGCATCACATTTCACCCACAAGCAGCGGCAGTTTACAGTCAAGATTACACAAGCCAGGCTCCTTGCCTGAAAATATATTAATCATTTGTACTGGTTATATTTGGATCTCTGTTTTCACAGATGGTGTTTGACTCATGTGAAATTACTCTTTGATGTGTCACTTTTATATTAAACTGAAGACCTTATTTGGACCAAACTGTTGTACATAAGAACATAAGAAGCAGGAGTAGGCCATTCGGCCCTTTGAGCCTGCACCACCATTCAATATGATCATGGCTGATCATGCAACTTCAGTACCCCATTCCTGCTTTCTCTCCATACCCCTTGATCCCTTTAGCCGTAAGGGCCATATCTAACTCCTTTTTGAATATATCTAACGAACTGGCCTCAACAACTTTCTGTGGTAGAGAATTCCACAGGTTCACAATTCTCTGAGTGAAGAAGTTTCTCCTCATCTCGGTCCTAAATGGCTTACCCCTTATCCTTAGACTGTGACCCCTGGTTCTGGACTTCCCCAACATCGGGAACATTCTTCCTGCATCTAACCTGTCCAATCCCGTCAGAATTTTATATGTTCCTATGAGATCAATGAATATATTTCAGGTGGAGATAGACAGATTTTTAAACGATAAGGGAGTCAAGGGTTATGGAGAGCGGGCGGGGAAGTGGAGTTGAGGCCAAGATCAGATCAGCCATGATCTTACTGAATGTCGGAGCAGGCTCGAGGGGCCGAATGGCCGACTCTTGCTCCTATTTCTTATGTTATGTTCTTATGTTGAATGTTACATTATAACAGTGACTACACTCCAAAAGTATTTCATTGGCTGTAAAGCACTTTGAGACATCTGGTGATCGTGAAAGGCGCTATATAAATTTACATTTCTTTCTTTGAATATACTCAGCGACTGAGCCTCCACAGCCCTCTGGGGCAGAGAATTCCAAAGATTCACCATCCTCTGAGTGAAGAAATTCCTCCTCATCTCAGTCCTAAATGGCCGACCCCTTATTCTGAGACTGTGACTCTTGGTTCTAGACTCCCCAGCCCGGGGGAAACATCCTCCCTGCACCTACCCTGTTACTATAGCGCACTGATGACAGGCAGCGGGCACTGACATTGCATACAGGAGGTGATTCTGTGCACAGGGAGCAGAGGTTGGATGTAGCCTCAGTTCTCTGTCCGTACTCCCTGCACACGCTGGAAATGTGGATTCATGCCTGCAGTTCCTCCATTGTCAAATGCTCTCTCTGTATTCATATAGCGCCTTTAACGTAATAAAACATCCCAACACGCTTCACAGGAGTGTTATCAATGACAAAATTTGACACTGAGCCATATAAGGTGTTATGACAGAAGACCAAATGTTTGATCAAAGATGTAGATTTTAAGGAGCGTCTTCAACAACAACAACTTATATTTATATAGCGCCTTTAATGTAATGAAACGGCCCAAGGCGCTTCACAGGAGTGTTATGAGATAAAAAAAATTTGACACCGAGCCGCATAAGTAAAAATTAGCGCAGGTGACCAAAAGCTTGGTCAAAGAGGTCGGTTTTAAGGAGCATCTTGAAGGAGGAAGGGTAGAGAGGCGGAGAGGTTTAGGGAGGGAAGGCACGGCCATCGATGATTATAATCAGGGATGCTCAGGAGGGCAGAATTAGAGGAGCGCAGACATCTTGGGGAGGGCTGTGGGGCTGGAGGAGATTACAGAGATAGGGAGGGGCGAGGGCCATGGAGGGATTTGAACATAAGGATGAGAATTTAAGGAGAAAGGCGAAGTGGAGAGGCGGAGCAGTTTAGGGAGGGGATTGCAAAGCTCGGGGCTTTGGCAGCGGAAGGCATGGCTGCCGATGGTGGTACACTTAAAATCGTGGATCTTCAAAGGGCCAGAATAGGCGGAGCTCACAGGTCTAGGGGGAATTATAGAACTGGAGATTACAGAGACGGGGAGGGGGGGGCGTGGGGGCAATGCTATGGAGGGATTTGAAAACCAGCTTGAGAATTTTAAAATGGAGGCGTTGTTTAAAATCATATAATCATAGAAATTTACAGCACGGAAGGAGGCCATTTCGGCCCATCATGTCCACGCTGGCCAACAAAGCGCTATCCACTTTCCAGCTCTCGGTCCGTAGCCCTGTAGGTTACGGTACTTCAAGTGCACATCCAAGTACTTTTTAAATGTGGTGAGGGTTTCTGCCTCTACCACCCTTTCAGGCAGTGAGTTCCAGACCCCCACCGCCCTCTGGGTGAAGAAATTTCCCCTCAGATCCCCTCTAAACCTTCTACCAATTACTTTAAATTTATGCCCCCTGGTTGTTGACCCCTCTGCTGAGGGAAATAGGCCCTTTCTATCTACTATTATGTAGGCCCCTCTCATAATTTTATACACGTTTAACTGGGAACCAATGTAGGTCAGCGAGCACAGGGGATTATGGGTGAGCAGGACTCGGTGCGAGTTAGGACACGGGGCAGCGAGCACAGGGGGTGATGGGTGAGCGGGACTTGGTGCGAGTTAGGACACGAGTTATCGAGGACAAGGGGTGATGGGTGAGCAGGACTTGGTCTGAGTTAGGACACGGGCAGCGAGCACAGGGGGTGATGGGTGAGCGGGACTTGGTGCGAGTTAGGACACGGGGCAGCGAGCACAGGGGGTGATGGGTGAGCGGGACTTGGTGCGAGTTAGGACACTGGGCAGCGAGCACAGGGGGTGATGGGTGAGCAGGACTCGGTCTGAGTTAGGACACGGGCAGCGAGCACAGGGGGTGATGGGTGAGTGGGACTTGGTGCGAGTTAGGACACGGGGCAGCGAGCACAGAGGGTGTTGGGTGAGTGGGACTCGATGCGAGTTAGGACACGGGGCAGTGAGCACAGAGGGTGTTGGGTGAGTGGGACTTGGTGCGAGTTAGGATACGGGGCAGCGAGCACAGAGGGTGTTGGGTGAGTGGGACTCGATGCGAGTTAGGACACGGGGCAGTGAGCACAGAGGGTGTTGGGTGAGTGGGACTTGGTGCGAGTTAGGATACGGGGCAGCGAGCACAGAGGGTGTTGGGTGAGTGGGACTCGGTGCGAGTTAGGACACTGGTGCGAGCGCAGGGGGTGATGGGTGAGTGGGACTTGGTGCGAGTTAGGTCAAGGGGCAGCAAGCACAGGGGGTGATGGGTGAGCGGGACTGGGTGCGAATGAGGACACAGGGCAGCGAGCACAGGGGGTGATGGGTGAGCGGGACTAGGTGCGAGTTTGGACACGGGAGGCTGAGTTTTGGATGACTTCAAGTTGATGGGTAAAATGTGGTAGGCCAGCCAGGAGTGCATTGGAATAGTCAATTCTAGAGGTGATAATGGCCTAGATGAGGGTTTCCGCAGCAGATAAGTTGAAGTATGGGCGGAGACAGGTGACATTACGGAGGTGGAAACGAGCAGGCCTATTGATAAAATGGATACGAGGTAGGAAGCTCATTTTGTGATCGAATATGACAGCAAGGTTACGAACAGATTTGGTCAGCATTAGACACTTGACAATTACAATGTCCCTACCACTGTTTGGAATCTGCTAACTCAGCATAGGCGGAAGTAGAACTCCGACCTGCCTCGTCTGTTCGCCTACCTGCTTAAGTGCCTTCCGCAAATGAGCTTCTTGGAAAATCCACTTGGGAGAAATCTTACCGAGTGGGGAACTGCAGTGTGTATGCAAGGAAAAGTCTGAATGGGCCACAGGGCACATTGTTCCCTGAAATTACTGAGTCATGCATGATTGATCCAGGCAGGTGAGACAATCCTTGAATCCGATGTGTTTGGTTTGGCCTAAAGAACAGCTGAACTGCTCCCCATTGCTTCACTTGGAGTGGGTGGCATTTATATCATCCCATAAATTGAAGCGGCTGGTCTAACACCTCTCTCGCAACACCTCCTGGCTGCATGAGAAAGCACCTCGGCTGATAGCCTGCTCTAGCTGTTTCTGCATTGCATCTGGCATCTTGAAGCAGCAAGCTAACAGAAAGCCTTTGCAGCTTTGTGGTTTCGGAATGTAGCAGTTGCTCGACGAGAAAAGACCAGGGTCTATCTAATTCGCCTTCTGCCATCCTGATAGTCGCAGGGACAACGATAATGGAGTTACTGACCAATCACAGCAATCAGTCTCTATCAATGAGTCTAAAACAGACCCAGACATGCTGTGAGGAAACTCCCCAATGGTGGAGAGCTGAACAGCATCATCATCATAGGCAGTCCCTCACAATCAAGGAAGACTTGCTTCCACTCTAAAAGTGAGTTCTTAGGTGGCTGAACAGTCCAATATGGGAATTACAGTCTCTGTCACAGGTGGGACAGATAGTCGTTGAGGGAAAGGGTGGGTGGGACAGGTTTGCCGCACGCTCCTTCCGCTGCCTGCGCTTGATTTCTGCAAGCTCTCGGCGACGAGACTCGAAGTGCTCAGCGCCCTCCCGGATGCACCTCCTCCACTTAGGGTGGTATTTGGTCAGGGACTCCCAGGTGTCGGTGGGGATGTTGCACATTATCAAGGAGGCTTTGAGGGTGTCCTTGAAATGTTTCCTCTGCCCACCTGGGGGTCGCTTGCCACGTCGGAACTCCGATTAGAGCGCTTGCTTTGGGAGTCTTGTGTCAGGCATGCGAACGATTTGGCCCGCCCAACAGAGCTGGTCGAGTGTGGTCAGTGCTTCGATGCTGGGGATGTTGGCCTGATCGAGGAAGCTAACGTTGGTGTGTTGTCCTCCCGGGGGATTTGCAGGCTCTTGCGGAGACATCATTGGTGGTATTTCTCCAGCGACTTGTGGTGTCTACTGTACATGGTCCATGTCTCTGAGCCATACAGGAGGACAGGTATCACTATAGCCCTGTAGACCATGAGCTTGGTGGCCTGAGCTAAACAGCTACACGATGGGAGAGGAGGCCCCAACATTCCACCAGTGAGAGTGGTCAATCTGTGGAACAGGCTCCCTCAGGAGACAGGGGAAGCAGTTCGCGTTGGTTCATTACAATGTGCATTAGGTAGAGTTCTCACAGAAAATAATAATTTGGGGTACAGTGCATCAGTAATGTGAGACGTGACGTGTGGGGAGTGTGGCGAGCTCGGGAGGAACCGGGGACTTTGGGCCTCTGGCTCCCCAAAGCTCTCCTCACCTCCTGTCTGGGTCTGTTGTAGACTCATTGATCGAGATTGATCACTGTGATTGGTCAACAACTCCATTATCGTTAGATCAAGTGACTCCCAGGATTGTAGAAGACGAACTAGATGAACCTTGTATTATATATGCAGACTATAGATATACTCTTTGTGTAGTCACTGTATAGTTGCATAAGATGGAGACTTGTTTACCTAATGAACTATCAGTAAGCCTTACACTGTGTATATACTATGCTGGCACCACTAGAGGGTGCAACTGGTGGAGACCGGGGTTTCTTGCTCCAGTGGCAGGGGCTGTATAAAAGGGTAGCCGCCTTGCGGCTGCCTCACTCTGGTGTTACGAATAAAGGACCAAGGTCACTACTGTTTGAGTACAACACATTGCCTCGTGGAGTCATTCATAGGTACAGTACAGACATAACACCTTTGTCTTTTCTCGGCTTGCAATTCCTATATTCCTATGCATGACAGGCTGCTGTAATATTTTGGCCAGCTTGCATGCACAGAGTAGTGATGTCATGACATTACGCTGAAGATATGGGAGACATTTGTGCGTGATGTCAGCGCATTTACTAACCCCCAAAAAAAGGAAGACTTGCTTTTATATAGTGCCTTTCATGATCACCGGACGTCTTAAGCGTTTTACAGCCAATAAAGTACTTTTGGAGTGTAGTCACTGTTGTAATGTAGGAAACATGGCAGCCAATTTGTGCACAGCAAGCTCCCACAGCAATGTGATAATGACTGGGTGATCTGTTTTGGTGATGTTGATTGAGGGATAAATATTGGCCCCAGCATACCCAGGAGAACTCCCCTGCTCTTTTTCAAAGTAGTGTCATGGGACCTTTAGATCTACCTGAGAGAGCAAATGGAGCCTCGGTTTAACGTCTCATCTGAAAGACGGCACCTCTGACAGTGCAGCACTCCCTCAGCACTCCATTGGAGTGTCAGCCTAGATTTATGCGCTCGAGTCTCTGAAGTGGGACTTGAACCCACAACCTTCTGACTCAGAGGTGAGAGTGCTGCCCACTGAGCCACAGCTGACACCTTATTACATCAATGGAATGTCTCAACACAATTTACACAGTTGCAATGACTGTGGTTATGTGGGCAGAGGCTTGAGCAATGAGCCACAAACAGCAATGAGATGAACGACCAATTCATCTCTTTTTGGTGGTATCTTCAAACATGGGGTGTTTAATTTCTCCCCAATCAGGCAATCAGAACCTTAGCTGATCATTTCACCTGAAGCGCCCTTGTCAATGCTGAATTCCCTCGGTGCTGCACTGTAGCGTCCGTTCACCATTGGAGCTTGAACAACAGCCTTCAGGCTTAGAGGCAAAAGTGCCCCCAAGGCTGTCACACCCGAGGTTTGCCTTTGCGTGTCCACAAGCGGGCTCCTCGGGCTGGATTTTCAGACTGTTTCTGCCTGTTCGCACCCCGGAGGGGTGCGGCAATGGCGGTGGAAATGGGTACCAACCGAGCAGCCAGCTTCCAGCGCCCCGCTGGGACATTCGGTGCCAGTTTTGCGAGGGGGGGGAGGCGCTGAGTAGTATCGCCCGGGAGAATCAACACAACGTCCCGGGTTGCGACACCGTTGTGAAATTTGTTTGCAGCGGGACACGAAGCGCGCCGTAGTGGGGCTGCCTGGGAAAGTGGGCGGTCCGAACCGTTCCGGGGGCAGCAAGGGAAGGAATGACGGCCTGAGGTCAGTGTGACTGGTTTTTTTGGTTTTATTTTTGCGAGGTGTCTTGATGTGTGGTGAGCATCCACAGGGAAGCCTCTCTCACAGCGCTCCGTGGCCGGTTCTTTAGCAACAGATTTTTCAGTTACTCAGCCGGCCTAGCGATCTAAGAGAGGTGTGCAACGCCTCCCTTAGCGCTCCGCCCCACACTCGGGGCCCAGCTGCTGAATTTTGTGGCCCCGTCGTCATTATCGCCCGAAAAAAGCCTCCAACCGAAAAGTGTCCTCGGCTATAGTCACCTCTCCATCAAGCTCTGTGGTTAATCTGAGGAAACCCGTCTATGCCACGTTCCAACTCAACACTTGTAAGCTGCTTAGGATGCACTGGAGGACTATATGTTCCACTGAAATGGCTTGGCTGTGGAAGACCATGTAAGCAGTCAGCTTCCAAATGACTTGTCCGGGCAGGCAATGTTGGCTGGAAAAAAAAAGTACTGAAAAAGTTCTTAATTAAGTAGGTATGATTACCATTATCACTGAGCTCAGTTGCCCTCACACCAACAATATTTGCTGACAGGTATTTTTTTCCCCTGTAAAGCTTCACTGATTTATTTTCCTTGGCAATAGTATTAAGTCGTTAAGGCTTAATGAGGTAAACAAAGAGAGCAGTTAAACATTTTGCATCAAACTAGTCTAACCACACAGATGGCCAAAGCTGTTACTTTTGACGGACGAGTGTTTAATTTCCATTGCTTTGCCAAAAAGGAAAAAAAGGAACATTCTCGCGTTTAAAATGTGAAAATGGCCGATCCCTGGTCTTGTTATAACTAACAAGGTGTCAGCCGTGGCTCAAGTGGGCAGCACACTCGTCTCTGAGTCAGAAGGTTGTGGGTTCAAGCCCCACTCCAGAGACTTGAGCACATAAATCCAGGCTGACAATCCAGTGCTGCACTGTCGGAGGGGCAGTACTGAGGGAGTGCCGCACTGTCGGAGGGGCAGTACTGAGGGAGCGCCGCACTGTCGGAGGGGCAGTACTGAGGGAGCGCCGCACTGTCGGAGGGGCAGTACTGAGGGAGTGCCGCACTGTCGGAGGGGCAGTACTGAGGGAGCGCCGCACTGTCGGAGGGGCAGTACTGAGGGAGCGCTGCACTGTCGGAGGGGCAGTACTGAGGGAGCGCCGCACTGTCGGAGGGGCAGTACTGAGGGAGTGCCGCACTGTCGGAGGGGCAGTACTGAGGGAGCGCTGCACTGTCGGAGGGGCAGTACTGAGGGAGCGCTGCACTGTCGGAGGGGCAGTACTGAGGGAGCGCCGCACTGTCGGAGGGGCAGTACTGAGGGAGTGCCGCACTGTCGGAGGGGCAGTACTGAGGGAGCGCTGCACTGTCGGAGGGGCAGTACTGAGGGAGCGCTGCACTGTCGGAGGGGCAGTACTGAGGGAGCGCTGCACTGTCGGAGGGGCAGTACTGAGGGAGTGCCGCACTGTCGCAGGGGCAGTACTGAGGGAGCACCGCACTGTCGGGGGGACAGCACTGAGGGAATGCTGCACTGTCGGAGGGACAGTACTGAGGGAGTGCCGCACTGAGGGAGTGCCGCACTGTCGGAGGCATAGTATCCTTACACCTTACTATAGAATCACATGAGGCATGTACTACAGACTACGTCACCTGAACCTTTATTCCCAGGACCAAGAAGTGCTGACCCTGTGTGGGACCTGGATGACCAGGTGAGGAGTGTCTCCCACAAGTTCACCCTCTGTGGTCGAGGTGTGCATTACTCAGGTGTATACAGTGTACAGTGTTCTTACATAAAGGTTACAGTTATGTGAAGGTTACAAACATGACATCACCTCCCCCCAACATCTTTGGGTCAAAGATTGAGTCTTTCAGGCGGTCGATGCTCTCTCGTGGAGCGCCGTGGTTGGTCCTTGGCATGCGTCTCTGTTGCCTGAGATGATTCCGGGCTGGCCGCAGGGACTGTGCATGCTGGTGAATGTCCTTGTTGCTCGTTCACTGGCGGTGGTGTGGGTGACATCTCATGAGGTTCCTCAGTGTCCATGCTGAACCTTTTCTTTACTTGGTCCAGATGTTTGCGGCATATCTGCCCATTGTTAAGTCTGACTACTATGACCCTATTCCCCTCTTTGCCAATTACAGTACCCTCAAGCCACTTGGGTCCCGAAGCATGATTGAGAACAAATACAGGGTCATCAATTTCTATGCATCTCCCTACTGAGTTGTGATCATGGCACGCGATTTGGGACTGGCGCTTGCCCTCAACAATGTCTGACAGGTCTGGATGAACGAGGGACAGCCGCGTTTTAAGCGTGCGTTTCATGAGTAGTTCCACGGGCGGGACTCCCGTCAGCGAATGCGGGTGGGACCTATAGGCCAGCAGGAGGCACGATAGGCGGTCCTTGAATCCGGAGCATGCCCTGTTTTATAATTTGGACCGCACGTTCCACCTGGCCATTGGAAGCTGGCTTGAACGGTGCCGTCCTGACATGTTTGATGCCATTACCCGACATGAACTCCCGGAATTCATAGCTAGTGAAACACCACACAATGTGACCGGGCAATGGCCTTCATTAGCACGATGCCTGGGTGCTCGCTGTGGAGTTCCCTGATGAATGCTTCCCTTCCTTTCTGGGGCATGACTACCCGGCTGTCCCATATCAGGCAGTCGGCTTGGATGGAGAGCTCGTCCATCCGCCTGTGAAACGGTCTGAGCTCCTCGGGGCACGCTCCGTGTGCGGGCGCCCAATCCCCAGTCACGACACATTTCTTTATCAGTAATAGGAGGGGATCTCTGTTGGTCCAGGTTTTGATCTGGCGGGCTGTGATGGGGGAGCCTGCGGTGTCGAAAGCCTCAACGGCCATGAGCATCGCCGCGCTTTGTTCCAATGCCACCTCGGTGGTCGCCAGTGGGAGCCTGCTGAGCGCGTCAGCGCAATTTTCGGTGCCTGGCCGGTGCCGTATGGTGTAGTCATACGCAGCCAGTGTGAGGGCCCACCGCTGTATGTGAGCTGACGCATTGGCGTTGACAGCCTTGCTGTTGGACAACAGGGATGTTAACGGTTTGTGGTCCGTTTCTAACAAGAAACTTCTGCCGAAAAGGAACTGGTGCATCTTTTTCAGCCCGTAGACACATGCGAGTCTTCCTTTTCAACCATCCCATATCCCCGTTCTGCCTGGGAGAGCGACTTGGAGGCATAAGCCACAGGTTGGAGTTGGCTCTCATCATTACTCTGCTGCAACACGCACCCAACCCCATAGGATGATGCATCACACGTTAAAACCAGTTTCTTACAGGGGTTGTACAAGGTCAACAGCCTGTTAGAACAAAGCAGATTCCGCGCCCGATTGAAAGCCCGTTCTTGACAGTCCCCCCGAAACCATTCACAACCCTTACGCAGGAGCACGTGCAGCGGCTCCAACAATGTGCTTAAGTTCAGCAGAAAGTTCCCAAAGTAGTTCAATAGTCCCAGGAATGACCGCAACTCTGATGTGTTGCCGGGCCTGGGCGCACGATGGATGGTCTCTGTTTTGGATTCGGTAGGCCGGATCCCTCTGTGGCAACCCTCCTGCCCAAAAACTCGACCTCTGGGGCCAAAAACACACACTTGGACTTCTTTAGCCGCAAGCCTACCTGGTCCAGTCGGCGTAACACCTCCTCCAGGTTGTAGAGGTGTTCCTCGGTGTCTCGACCCGTGATTAGGATGTCATCTTGGAATACGATTGTTCCAGGGATGGATTTAAGCAAGCTTTCCATGTTCCTCTGGAAGATGGCGGCCGCTGAACGAATGTCAAACGGACACCTGTTGTAAACGAATAGCCCCTTGTGCGTAGTGATGGTGGTCAGAAGCTTGGATTCTTCATCCAGCTCCTGAGTCATGTCGGCTGAAGTGAGGTCCAACTTGGTGAACAGCTTGCCACCTGCCAGCGTGGCAAAAAGATCCCCCGCTCTCGGAAGCGGGTATTGGTCCTGTAGTGACACTCGGTTGATGGTGGCCTTGTAGTCGCCACAAATCCTGACCGAGCCATCCTCTTTAAGGACAGGAATGATGGGGCTTGCCCAGTCACTGAATTCAACAGGCAAAATTATGCCCTCTCTTAGCAGCCTGTCCAGCTCACTCTCAATTCTCTCACGCATCACATACGGCACGGCTCTGGCTTTGTGGTGCACTGGTCTGGCGTCCGGGGTGATGCATATCACTACTTTGGTGCCCTTAAAGGTCCCGACACCTGGTTGAAAAAGTGGCTCGAATTTCTGTAGGACCTGTGAGCATGAACTTCGCTCCACAGATGAAATGGCATGCACATCCCCCCATTTCCAGTTCATCTCAGCTAGCCAGCTCCTCCCCAAGAGCACGGGACCATTCCCCGGGACAATCCAGAGTGGCAGCCGGTTCTCCGATCCATTGTGTGTGACCACCAAGTTTGCACTGCCTAGTACTGAGATGATCTCTCTGGTGTACGTCCGTAGCTGTGTGTCAATGCGTTCCAGTTTGGGCCTGTTAGCTTTGAATGGCCATAGTTTTTCAAATTGTTGTGCACTCATAAGGGACTGGCTGGCTCCTGTGTCCAGCTCCATGTGTACCGGGATGCCATTTAATAGAACTTTCATCATCATAGGTGGCGTTTTGGTATGCGAGCTGTGGACGTCTGCCACATGAACCCGCTGGACTTCAGCGTCCATAGCTTTGCCCCAAGCATCACCCTGCCTTGCAGACCCCTCGTCTGGTTCCTCTGCCTCGTAAACTAGCCTCGCTACTGGCTTTCTGCACATTCTGGCCAGATGTCCACTGAAGTTACAGTTTCTACAGATAAATTGTTGAAACCTACAGGTTTTCGCAGCATGTCTGCCACCGCACCTCCAGCATGAGCTGAGATTGTTGTGAACAAAGGAACTGTTAACAGGCATTCCTCTCTGATTGTCTCTTTGATTACTCCTGAGCACTCTGTTGCTGAGTGTCAATGGTCCCATCCCGGGACGCATTGTCCCTTGTGATGGTGTGAATTGTCGATCCCCCTGCCATTGATTCTGTTGCTGGCCCACCCTAGAGTCTGTTGCTGCCTGGGCGGTGTCGAATTGCCCTTGTCTGCCTGCGGGTTTCTGAGTCTCGTTTACAATGTTAACTCCCTGGTCCATCGCCACGTTGGAACCAGGGCTGCGCGGATAAATTATCTTGAGTCTCCTTTTCCCCTGCCATGAAGGTCTGAGCTATCAGCGTTGCCCTTTCCAAAGTCAAGTCCTTTGTCTCAATAAGCTTCCTGAAAATCCCGGCATGACCAATGCCCTCAATGAAGAAATCCCTTAACATCTCCACCCTGCAGGCATCTGTGAACTTGCAGAGGCTGGCCAAACGCCGAAGGTCCGCAACGAAGTCCGATATGCTTTGTCCCTCCCGACACCGGTGTGTATAGAACCGGTGCCGGGCCATGTGTATACTGCTCGCCGGATTGAGGTGTTCACCAATCAGTGTGCTGAGCTCTTCAAAGGACTTGTCCACCGGCTTCTCGGGTGCGAGCAGGTCTTTCATCAGTTCATACGTCTTGGATCCACAGCTGGTCAGTAGATGCACCCTCCGCTTGTCAGCCGCTTCCTCTCCCAGCC
The DNA here is from genome assembly GCF_044704955.1 of Pristiophorus japonicus. NCBI lineage: Eukaryota > Metazoa > Chordata > Chondrichthyes > Pristiophoridae > Pristiophorus > Pristiophorus japonicus. Next base: position 67,349,605 of record NC_091997.1, read on the forward strand.
AGTCCTTCGTGACAAAGCTCTGCTGGAGCCTCTCAACGAAATCGTCCCAGTCCTCACCAACACAGTACCGTTCCTCTGTGCTACCGGTGGCCATCCTCGTGGGTCGTTGATTCCCGTTTCTCGTCGCCAAATGTAGTGTTCTTACACCTTACTATAGAATCATATGAGGCATGTACTGCAGACAAGGTCACTACATGACCTGAACCTTTATGCCCAGGACCAAGAAGTGCTGACCCTGCGTGGGACCTCCCTTTATATACCTGGATGACCAGGTGAGGAGTGTCTCCCACAAGTTCACCCCCTGTGGTCAAGGTGTGCATTACTCAGGTATATACAGTGCACAGTGTTGTTACATAAAGGTTACAGTTATGTGAAGGTTACAAACATGACAGGAGGGGCAGTACTGAGGGAGCACCGCACTGTTGGCGGGGCAGTACTGAGGGAGTGCTGCACTGTTGGAGGTGCCGTCTTTCGGATGAGACATTAAACCGAGCCCAGTCTGCCCTCTCAGGTGCAATATCCCATGGCTGCTATTTGAAGATGAGCTTGGGGTTCCTGGACAATATTTATCCCTCAATCAACATCACAAAAACAGATTATCTGATCCTTATCACATAGCTGTTTGTGGGAGCTTGCTCCATCATCATCATCATCGGCAGTCCCTTGAAATCGAGGAATTCTTGCTTCCACTCTAAAAGTGAATTCTCAGATGACTGTACAGTCCAATATGAGAATTACAGTCTGTGTCACAGGTGGGACAGACAGTGGTTGAAGGAAAGGGTGGGTGGGACTGGTTTGCCGCACGCTCCTTCCGCAGCCTGCGCTTGATTTCTGCACGCTCTCGGCGACGAGACTCGAGGTGCTCAGTGCACTCCCGGATGCTCTTCCTCCACTTAGGGCGGTCTTTGGCCAGGGATTCCCAGGTGTCAGTGGGGATGTTGCACTTTATCAAGGAGGGTTTGAGGGTGTCCTTGAAACGTTTCCTCTGCCCACCTGGGGCTCGCCATGCGCAAGTTGGCTGCAGCATTTCCCACATTACAACAGTGACTACACTTCAGAGAAGTACTTCATTGGGTGCAAAGCGCTTTGGGACGTCCCGAGGTTCGTTATTCTTCTTATAAATGTTTAGATGCCCCAATCCCATCCCCCAAACAAGAGGTGAAAGTCTGAGTTCGGTTATGTAATGTTTGTAATGTATTTGCTTCATGGGTTCTTTGCTTAAGAATTCATAGCAACACATTGCTATTAAGAACTAGTTGGTTTATTAACAAAGGTTTAACAATCACACTACACATTACCAGTTCATCCACCAGGCTCACAACCACCTGCCTCATCGTGGATCCCCCAAACCCAACTGGCTGGGGTTTTATTGAGTCTTGCGAACATCACGTGACTGCCTAAGCCCCTCACTACTCAACAGTTCCACAAACCTCTGAGCATACTCACAGGGGCATACATTATAGCGGTGTCGAGAGGACCTCGGGTCTGACCTACGAGGAGACCCGCTGGGGTGCTGAAGATTTTCCTGGAGAATGTGATCAGGGATGCGGTCACCTACACTGAGTATGCCAAGCGGTCACTGACGGGCGTGATGTAGGCGCTGAAACGGCAGGACCACAACCTCTATGCATTTGACGGAGAAACTGCTTGAACCTTTCTACAAAGCTCTAGTGGCCACTTTTTATGTGTGAAGTTGGACAGCGAATGCCATTAGGCTATTAAGAATATAAGAATTAGGAGCATTCAATAAGATCACGGCTTGATCTTCGGCCTGAACTCCACTTTCCCGCCTGATCCCCATAATCCCTTGATTCCCCTTGAGTCCAAAAATCCAGCGATCTCTACCTTGAATATACTGAATGATTCAGCATCCACAACCCTCCGGGGCAGAGAATTCCAAAGATTCACAACCCTGAGTGAAGAAATTCCTCCTCATCTCAGTCCTAAATGGCCGACCCTTTATCCTGAGACTATGCCCTCTTCGTCCTAGACTCTCCAACTAAGGGAAACAACCTCTCACTGTCTACCCTGTTAATCCCTCTTAGAATCTTATATGTTTCAATAAGAGTATCTCTCATTGTTCTAAACTCGAGAGTAGAGGCCCAACCTACTCAATGTCTCATCATAGGACAACCATCTCAACCCAGGAAACAATCTAGTGAACCTTTGTTGCATCACCTCCAAGGCAAGTCCGTCCTTCCTGAGATAAGTGTTGAGTCCTTAACTCTTAAACATAATCACACGAGGCACGTACTGCAGACACAGTCACTCCGTGACCTTCACCTTTATTACCTGGACCAAGGAGCGCTGGCCCTGCGAGGGACCGCTCCTTATATACCTGAATCTCCAAGTAAGGAGTGTCTCCCACAAGTACACCCCCTGTGGTCAAGGTGTGCATTTCTAGTAAGTATGTACAGTATGTAGTGGTTACATGAGGGTTACAATTGTGTAAGGGTTACAGTAGAATGCTGGTTACATACATGACATCAAGGAGACCAAAACTGTGCACAGTACTCCGGCTGTGGTCTCAGCAAAGCCCTGTACAATTGTAGCAAGACTTCCTTACTCTTGAACTCCCAACTCCCATGCAATAATGGTCAACATGCCATTTGCCTTCCTAATTAATCGCTGTAGCTGCGTGCTAACTTTATTATAGGGTGGCCAAATGGGGGTATCGTGACCAAACCAATCTCAACGTCATCAGATATGAGCAATTTCCAAAAGGGCTCACTGCATGCTGATCAGCAGTGTGAACCGTGGTTTAATATTATTCACTCCTTTGTGTAAGAAACCGCGAGCAATGAATATGTTGCTACCCCATTGTGTGATCCCCGAACTCGACACAGATCAGGAATTGAACCAGGGCCCTGATGGTGTACAATGGGATCTCCAGTGATTGTAAAACTCCAACAATATCTGTATGAAGTGACAAAACAATGCAATAAATCCACAAGAATATTTTAAACAATCAAAAGTGAATATTAAACATCTAATAACACAAATAATCTTGTACTGTCTCTCTGGCATTATATTTGCATGTCATATTTGCACACAACATTTGCAAAATATTTTAAGCTATACGCAGAAATAGCAAGCTAAATTCAAAAGTAGATGACGTAAAAAGAATTGAAAGCAATTAAATATATTTTTATCATTAATAAATTGTAATTAAAAAAATATTATACCTAAAAACATCTGCAAATTAATGAACTATTTTTAACTTTAAAAAAATTGAACACATTGTTGTAAAATCAGTGACTTTAGTTCTTGAAATATAATGCAGCTGAAACACATTTTATAATTTACTAAACTTTTATTAATAAACTAGGTTCCAGGGATGAGGGACTTCAGTGACGTGAATAGACTGGAGACGCTGGGGTTGTTCTCCTTGGAGCAGAGAAGGTTGAGAGGAGATTTGATCGAGGTGTTCAAAATCATGAGGGGTCTGGACAGAGTAGATAGAGAGAAACTGTTCCCATTGGTGGAAGGGTCGGGAACCAGAGGACACAGATTTAAGGTGATTGGCCAAAGGTGACATGAGGGAAAACGTTTTTATGCAGCGAGTGGTTAGGATCTGGAATGCGCTGCCTGAAAGGGCGATGGAGACTCAATCGTGGCTTTCAAAAGGGAGTTGGATAAGTACCCGAAGGAAGAAAAAATTGCAGGGCTACGGGGAAAGGGCGGGAGGAGTGGGACTAGCTGAAGTGCTCTTGCAGAGAACTGGCACAGGCTTGACGGGCTGAACGACCTCCTTCTGTACTATAACTCACTGGGTAACACTCCCTAGCCTCTGAGTCAGAAGGCTGTGGGTTTAAGTCCCACTAAAAGACTTCACAAAAATCTAGGCTGACACTCCAGTGCCGTGCTGAGGGAGTGTTCCACTTTCGGATGAGACGTTAAACCTAGGCCCTCTCGTGTAAAAGATCCCATGGCCACTATTTCGAAGAAGAGCAGTGGAGGTTTCCCCGGTGTCCTGGGCCAATTTATCCCTCAATTAACATCACCAAAACAGATTATCTGTTCGTTATCACATTGCTGTTTGTGCGAGCTTGCTGTGCGCAAAATGGCAGCCGTATTTTTTACATTACAACAGCGGCTACAGTTTAAAAGTACTTCATTGGCTGTGAAGTGCTTTGGGATGTCCCAAAGTCATGAAAGGTGCTATATAAATGCAAGTCTTTCTTTTAACTATTCTATGACCCGATGATTCTTTAGGTTTTAAGCAACTAAACGTTTTTGAAAATTAATAAATTATTTTTGCCTATAAATTACTTTCGATTTAACAGTTGAACAAAACAACTAAATATTATTTTGCAAATTAATAAAAATGTTTTAAAAAGGATTCATAAATATTTTTGCCTATAATTACTTTTGATTTAGAAGTTTATCAAAGCAACAAAGTATTATTTTGCAAAATAATAAAATTTTCCAAAAAAGATGAATAAATGATTTCTGCCTAATAATTATGATTTAAAAGTTGAGCAAAGCAATCAAAGATTATTTTGCAAATTAATCAAAGCAACTAGATATTATTTTGTAAATGAATAAAACATTTAAAAAAAGGATTAATAAATGACTTTTGCCTGTAAATCACTTGATTGAAAAGTTGATCAAAAATACTATTTTGGAAATTAATACAAGTTTTTAATACAAGGATTAATAAATGATTTTTGCATATAAATTATGATTTAAAAGTTGAGCAAAGCGACTAAATATTAATTTAAAAAAATTAATCAGTAATTAGATATTATTTTGTAAAGGAATTAAAATGTTTTAAAAGGATTAATAAATGATTTTTGCCTGTAAATCACTTGATTCTAAAGTTGATCAAAAATATTATTTTGCAAATTAATCAAAGCAACTAGATATTATTTTGCAAATAAATTAAGATGTTTTAAAAAGGATTAATAAATGATTTTTGCCTGTAAATCGCTTGATTCTAAAGGTGACCAAAAATGTTATTTTGCAAATTAATCAAAGCAAATGCAAATTAATTATTATTTTTAAAAATTGTAAAATTATTTTTGCCCTATAAATTACATTTTGATTTGCAAAATATTTTAAGTTATATCAATCTAAATGCAAAAGTGGATGACGTAAAAAAAAATTGCAAGCAATGAAATATATATTTTATGAGCAAATCTGAAATAAAATTAATTTCAAAAAAGGTGTTTCCGCCCGGGGTCGAACCGGGGACCTTTCGCGTGTGAGGCGAACGTGATAACCACTACACTACGGAAACCGACACATGGAGCAGCGGCGGGACCAGGTCCCTTCAAGTCGCACCGACGTCATGGCGTGCACTCACCCTCCACTCTGTGGCGTCCGCCAGCCCACAATCGCTTCACCTGTCGGCGCGGGAACATCTGCGTTACCGTGCGCTCGGTGGTCGCGGCCTCTCCCCGAGGCGACAGGCCCTGCGGGTAGGGAACGGCCTCTTCTCTAACATATAATTTTGCTGCCCTCGCTGTTGTATACATTTCTTTTAACCCGTTTTAAATTAAATTTTTTTTCCAAATGGAACTGCAAAATAGTTTTAGCTCCTCAGAAATGCCGTGTTTTTTGTTTAGAAATAATGTTATAAGGTAATAAACCTGTCACGTCTCCCTCATGCCTCACAGTGAGGGGGAAAAAAATGACTGAAAATCCATGTTTTTACACGAGAAGGATGAGCAAGGTTTGACATTTTGACAGCGAGCCCGAGAAAGCGGCCAGCCTTTCGTTGAAGGATGCCCTCCGAGCGAGTGACAGCGCGCTCAGCCAATGGGCTCCTGCGGATCTGTGATGTGCAGCTCGTCTGACCAATTGGGCAAGGGAGTGGGCGGTTCCCTGTGGCTGGTCGTGGGACCGCCCAAAGTGATTGATAGCGCCATTCACCAATTAACTTGTCCGCTTCTGTGATGGACAGCTAGCCTGACCAATTGAGAAAGGGAGTGGGCGCTTCCCTGTGGCTGGGCGGCACTCGCACGATTTAGGTCGTGGGACCACCCCCCCCCAAAGTGATTGACAGCGCAATTCACCAATGAGCTTGTCCGAATCTGTTTGGGGCAGCTGAATCCGACCAATAAGAAAGGGGAGTGGGCGGTTTCGCTGCAGTGATTGACAGCACATCACACCAATAAGCTTCGGCGCATCTGTGATGGACAGCTACATCCGACCAATAGGAAAGGGGAGTGGGTGGTTTCTCTGCGAGTGATTGACAGCACACCTCACCAATAAGCTTGTGCGCATCTGTGATGGGGAGATAAATCCGACCAATAGGAAAGGGGTGTGGGCGGATTTCGTTGCAGGTGGGAGTCTTACATAGAAACATAGAAAATAGGTGCAGGAGTAGGGCATTCGGCCCTTCGAGCCTGCACCACCATTCAATAAGATCATGGCTGATCATTCACCTCAGTACCCCATTCCCGCTTTCTCTCCATACCCCTTGATCCCTTTAGCCGTTAAGGCTATATCTAACTCCCTCTTGAATGTATCCAATGAATTGGCATCAACAACTCTCTGCGGTAGAGAATTCCACAGGTTAACAATTCTCTGAGTGAAGAAGTTTCTCCTCATCTCAGTCCTAAATGGCCTACCCCTTATCCTAAGACTGTGTCCCCTGGTTCTGGACTTCCCCAACATCGGGAACATTCTTCCCGCATCTAACCTGTCCCGTCCCGTCAGAATCTTATATGTTTCTATGAGATCCCCTCTCATCCTTCTAAACTCCAGTGAATAAAGGCCCAGTTGATCCAGTCTCTCCTCATATGTCAGTCTAGCCATACCTGGAATCAGTCTGGTGAACTTTCGCTGCACTCCTCAATAGCAAGAACGTCCTTCCTCAGATTAGGAGACCAAAACTGAACACAATATTCCAGGTGAGGCCTCACCAAGGCCCTGTACAACTGCAGTAAGACCTCCCTGCTCCTACACTCAAGTCCCCTAGCTATGAAGGCCAACATGTCATTTGCCTTCTTCACCGCCTGCTGTACCTGCATGCCAACTTTTAATGACTGATGAACCATGACACCCAGGTCTTGTTGCACCTCCCCTTTCCCTAATCTGCCGCCATTCAGATAATATTCTGCCTTCGTGTTTTTGCCACCAACGTGGATAACCTCACAATTATCCACATTATACTGCATCTGCCATGCATTTGCCCACTCTCCTAACCTGTCCAAATCACCCTGCAGCCTCTTAGCATCCTCCTCACAGCTCACACTGCCACCCAGTTTAGAGTCATCTGCAAACTTGGAGATATTACACTCAATTCCTTCATCTAAATCATTAATATGTATTGTGAAGAGCTTGGGTCCCAGCACTGAGCCCTGGTTGATTGATAGTACACTACACCAATGAGCTTGTGCGAATGTATGATGGGCAGCTAGACCGACCAATAGGAAAGGGGGAGTGGACGGGTTCCCTGCTGGACGGTAAAAGCCCATGGGATCCAGGGCAAAGTGGCAAATTGGATCCAAAGTTGGCTCAGAGGCCGGAAGCAAAGGGTAATGGTTAATTGGAAGGCTGTTTCCAGTGGGGTTCCGCACGCCTCAGTACCTGGTCCCTTACTTTTAGACTTAAATGTAGGGGGCATGATAAAGAAATTTGCAGATGATACAAAAATTGGCCGTGTGGTTGACAGTGAGGAGGAACGCTTTAGACTGCAGAAAGATATCAATGGTCATTTGGGCAGAAAAATTGCAAATGGAATTCACTCTGGAAAAGTGAGGTAATGCATTTGGGAAGAGGCAACAAGGCAAGGGAATACACATTAAATGGCAGGACACTGAGAGGCGTGGAGGAACAGAAGGACCTTGGAGTGTATAAAGGCATACGGAATGCTTTCCTTTATTAGCTGAGGCATAGAATATAAGAGCCAGGGAGGTTATGCTAGAAGTTAGGTTGAGTAGGTTGGGCCGAAACTCATCGGAGTTCAGAAGAATGAGAGGTGATTTTATCGAAACATATAATGAGGGGGCTCGACAAGGTGGATGCAGAGAGGATAGTTCCATCCATAAGGGAAACTAAAACCAGGGGACAGAGTCTCAGAATAAGAGGCCGTCCATTTAAAACTGAAATGAGAAGGAATTTCTTCTCAGAGGGTTGTAATCTGTGGAATTCGCTACCTCAGAGAGCTGTGGAAGCCAGAACATTGAATAAATTTAAGACAGAGATAGACAGTTTCTTAACCGATAAGGGAATAAGGGGTTATGGGGAGCGGGCGGGGAAGTGGAGCTGAGTCCATGATCGGATCAGCCATGATCTTATTGAATGGCGGAGCAGACTCGAGGGGCCGAATGGCCAACTCCTGCTCCTATTTCTTAAGTTCTTATGTATACAACACTCGTTAGGCCACAACTGGAATACCAGGGGACTGCCTAAGAAGAAGAAGACAACTATGCACACTTCTGATCATCACATTACAGGAAAGATGTGATTGCACTAGGGTGGGTACAGAAGAGATTTACGAGGATGTTGCCAGGACTGGAAAATTTTAGTCTTCTGCCTCCACACACAAGTTTCCGTTTTGGTCTCTAATAGTCCCTACTCTTTCTTTAGTTATCCTCTTGCTTTTTCTGTGTTTATTAAACATCTTTGGGGTTTGCCTTGATTTTTCTTGCCAATATTTTTTTTCTGCTCTCTCTTTACTTTCCTAAGTTCCTTTTTAATTTCACCCCTCCACTTTCTATAATCCTCTCGGCTTTCTGCAGCATTTAGCTCTTGGTATGTGACGTAAGCTGCCCTCTTTTGCCCTATCTTACCCGGTAGGCCCCTTGACATCCAGGGACTCCAGTTTATTTTGTGACCTAAAAAAAAGCGGCAACCTCCAAGTGCTGATGGTGAGTGCAGTGGACGCCATGTGTCTTTGTTCTTTCCCTCCCATTGGTTTCCCTTGTAATAAAGGTCACAGTGTTCTCCTGATGGCTTCTGTCTGGTACATGTTGACATCTAAAACATGACGAGGCGTTAGAAGTTTGAAAACCTGTGCCGTTACCTCGCAACGGACTGGAATTTACAACAATTGGGAGCAGCTGCCGGGGATATGGAGAAAATGGATATAATCAAAAATCTAATGGCATCAGCAACAATGGATTATGGCAGTGGTTGATAATAAAGTCTCCAATATGCATAGATATCAATCCCAAGGACTTACAGAAAGCAATCAGTAGTAATTGTTGAAGACACTATACATAAACTGGCCAATGTGTGAGCCTTGACCAAACTGGTCCCTTGCGTCAGGTGACTGAGTGACGATGAACGGTTAGTAAAACTTGGATCCTATCACCTGGAAAGGAGGCAAATGGGAGGGAACCTTTTAGAGAGATATAAGGTATAAAGTGGACCAGAAAAGATTTATCCAGAGCATTGTTTCAAATTAAACCACAATAGCAGGACAAAGCGATCAGGTACCAACTGGTAAAAGACAATTTCAGGATTGATGCCAGAAGGAACTTCTCCGCTATGAATGATTAAGACTTGGAAAAGTCTTAAAGATAGGCCAACTTAAGCAAAACTTCTGGGGGCCATTCAAAAGGCAACTGTGATCATGGAACCATAGAAAATTGTCTGTGTCGGCCAACAAAGAGCTACCCAGCCTAATCCCACCTGCCAGCTCTCGGTCCGTAGCCCTGTAGGTTACGGCACTTCAAGTGCACATCCAAGTACTTTTTAAGTGTGATGAGGGTTTCTGCCTCTACCACCCTTTCAGGCAGTGAGTTCCAGACCTCCACCACCCTCTGGGTGAAGAAATTTCCCCTCAAATCCCCTCTAATCCTTCTCCCAATTACTTTAAATCTATGCCCCCTGGTTATTGACCCCTCTGCTAAGGATCCTTCCTATCCACTCTATTTAAGCCCCTCATATCGAGGTAGAGATGTAGGAACGATCGATTTCTATGGAAGGATGAATTAAATAACCACTCTCATCTGTACTTATCTTTATGATTCCTTGTAGCGCCTTCCTTTTTTCCCCCTCTTTCCTCTTTTAGTCCCTGGCAACGGCCAGTCACACAGCTCCTTTTGCATGCCGAGACCCAAATTGCCTCCACATCTGCACGCTGACTCTCATGCACGTCTTATCCAACATGCATCACAGAAAACCACTATATGGCACCTTGTGTTATTTGCTCAAGTGCCATGTTTTGGTTTAGTTCTGGTTACTATTTGCTTTTGTTACTATCAGTTGGATTGGCAAACCCCTCGCTGGATTGTTCATGACATCCTCCCTGTAATGGAGGCAATTGATACATTCTTGAGGGATTTTGTACTCGCACCGAGTCCCGCTCACCCATCACCCCCTGTGCTCACTGCTCCGTGTCCTATCTCACACCAAGTCCCGCTCACCCATCATTCCCTATGCTCACTGCCCCGTGTCCTAACTTGCATCGAGTCCTGCTCACCCATCACCCCCTGTGCTCACTGCCCCGTGTCCTATCTCGCACCGAGTCCCGCTCACCCATCACCCCCTGTGCTCACTGCCCCATGCCCTAACTTGCACCAAGTCCCACTCACCCATCACCTCCTGTGCTCGCTGCCCCGTGTCCTAACTCGCACCGAGTCCTGCTTACCCATCACCCCCTGTGCTCGCTGCCACGTGTCCTAACTCGCACCGAATCCCGCTCACCCATCACCCCCTGTGCTCACTGCCCCGTGTCCTAACTCACACCGAATCCCGCTCACCCATCACCCCCTGTGCTCACTGCCCCGTGTCCTAACTCACACCGAGTCCTGCTCACCCATCACCCCCTGTGCTCACTGACCTACATTGGCTGCCGGTTAAGCAACGCCTCTATATCAAAGTTCTCATCCTTGTTTACAAATCCCTCCATGGCCTCGCCCCTCCCTATCTCCTCCAGCCCCACAACCCCCGAGATGTCTGCGCTCCTCTAATTCTGCCCTCTTGAGCATCCCTGATTATAATCGCCCCACCATCGGTGGCCGTGCCTTCTGTTGCCTGGGCCCCAAGCTCTGGAACTCCCTCCCTAAACCTCTCCGCCTCTCTACCTCTCCTCCTTCAAGACGCTCCTTAAAACCTCCGTCTTTGACCAAGCTTTTGGTCACCTGCCCCACTTTCTACTTATGCGGCTCACTGTCAAATTTTTTTACCACATAATACTCCTGTGAAGCACCTGGGACGTTTCACTACATTAAAGGCGCTATATAAATTCAAGTTGTTGTTTAAATTCAACAACCGCCCCCCACCCCAAGTTACTTTAAAAGAAATCTCACACTTTGCCTTCCTTTTTCTTCTCTTCCCAAGTATTTTCTTAAGAAAATTATAACATTTAAATAAAATGACTTCAATCAGGGCCTGCAAGTTACCGGAGGAGCACAGAAGAGGCTGGGGAGGGGGTATGAGGGGGTCAGCGACCCGAAACGTTAACTCTGCTTCCTCGCCACACCTGGAATACTGCGTGCAGTTTTGGTTTCCATATTTACGAAAGGATATACTTGCTTTGGAGGCAGTTCAGAGAAGGTTCACTAGGTTGATTCCGGGGATGAGGGGGTTGACTTATGAGGAAAGGTTGAGGAGGTTGGGCCTCTACTCATTGGAGTTCAGGTGATCTTATCGAAACGTATAAGATTATGAGGGGGCTTGACAAGGTGGATGCAGAGAGGATGTTTCCACCGATGGGGGAGACTAGAACTAGGGGGCATGATCTTAGAATAAGGGGCCGCCCATGTAAAACTGAGATGAGGAGAAATTTCTTCTCTGAGGATTGTAAATCTGTGGAATTCACTGCCTCAGAGAGCTGTGGAAGCTGGGACATTGAATAAATTTAAGACAGAATTAGACAGTGTTGTGTATGGAGAAAAAGTCAGACTGAACACTGAGCTCAAAGTAACGTGTGACCGTAGTCTTTTATTGCAGGTCTCCAGAGTGCCTCTCCAACCTGTGAAGCCTCCTTAAATACCTGTGCTCCCAAGGGATTATGGGATCCCTTGAGACTCCGGGGAATGAGCCCTCTGGTGGCTGTACAGAGTAAATACAAGTCCACGCATATAACAACACTTCCCCCCCCCCCTCCCCCACAACCAAAGTCAATAGTGTAACTATTTACAATGTGAGTCGATCTGGGACCCTTCTTTCCCTGGTTGATCGTCTCGGTGTGAAGGCCGCGGTGTTGTTGTGTCATTTTGTGGGCCCTCGCTGGGCTGCTGTGCTGCTGGCCTTGCTGGGCTGCCTGGTGTGTTGGGCCCTGCAGGACTGCTGTGGATGATGGGTTCTGCTTCGTGGTCAACCGTGGTGTCGGTTGCCACTGGTGTGTATGTTGGGGGATTAAAAAAGGTAGGGTCCAAGGTGGGTTGCTCAGGGTAGTCCGTGAATCTGAGTTTGATTTGGTCCAAGTGTTTCCGGTGAATGAGTCCATTTGAAAGATTGACCCGAAACACTCTGCTCCCCTCTTTGGCCACGACAGTGCCGGGAAGCCACTTGGGACCTTGCCCATAATTTAATACAAATACAGGATCATTGATTTCAATCTCGCGTGACACATTTGCGCTATCATGGTATGCACTTTGTTGAAGCAGCCTGCTCTCTACCTGTTCATGCAGATCAGGGTGAACTAACGAGAGCCTTGTCTTAAGTGCTTTTTTCATGAACAGTTCAGCAGGTTGTATCCCAGTGAGTGAGTGTGGTCTCGTGCGATAGCTAAGCAGGACTCGGGATAGGCGAGTCTGCAGTGAGCCTTCAGTTACCCTCTTCAAGCCTTGCTTGATGGTTTGCATTGCTCTCTCTGCCTGACCATTGGACGCTGGTTTAAACGGGGCAGATGTGACATGTTTGATCCCGTTACGGGTCATGAGTTCTTTGAATTCAGCACTGCTAAAACATGGCCCGTTGTCGCTCACCAGGACATCGGGTAGGCCGTGTGTGGCAAACATGGCCCGCAGGCTTTCAGTAGTGGCAGCGGACATGCTAGCCACATTATCTCACATTCAATCCACTTGGAGTACGCGTCTACAACCACGAGGAATATTTTACCCAAGAACGGGCCTGCATAGTCAACGTGTACCCTAGACCACGGTTTGGAGGGCCAAGACCATAAACTTAGCGGCGCCTACATTGCTTAACTGCGAGCATGTATTACATCTGTGAACGCAGGACTCTAAGTCCGCATCGATACCGGGCCATCACACGTGGGATCTGGCTATCGCTTTCATTATTACGATGCTTGGGTGGGTACTGTGGAGGTCATTGATGAAGGTGTCTCTGCCTTTCTTGGGGACCACTACTCGATTGCCCCACAGAAGGCAGTCTGCCTGTATAGACATTTCATCTTTGCGCCGCTGGAATGGCTTTATCTCTTCCTGCATTTCCACTGGGACACTGGACCAGCTCCCGTGAAGCACACAGCTTTTGACTAGAGATAATAAGGGGCCCTGGCTTGTCCAGGTTTTGATTTGCTGGGCAGTGACGGGTGATTGCTCACTTTCAAATGCTTCCATATCCATGGCTATATCTGCGGGCTGCGCCATTTCCACTCCCGTGGTGGGCAATGGCAGCCTATTGAGAGCATCAGCGCAGTTTTCTGTGCCTGGCCTGTGGCGGATGGCGTAGTTATATGCAGACAACGTGAGCGTCTATCTCTGAATGCGGGCCGATGCATTGGTATTTATCCCTTTACTCTCGGAGAACAGGAATATAAGTGGCTTCGAATTTTAGCCCAAACAGGTATTGGTGCATTTTCTTTACTCCATAAACACACGCTAACACTTCTTTCTCAATCATGCTGTAGGCTCTCTCAGTCTTAGACAGACTCCTGGATGCATAAGCAACCGGTTGCAGTTTCCCGAAATCATTAGCTTGTTGCAATACACACCCGACGCCATATGACGACGCGTCACATGCTAGTACCAAACACTTACATGGATCATACAACACAAGCAATTTGTTTGAACATAACAATTTTCTCACTTTTACAAAGGCGATTTCTTGGCTTTTGCCCCAAACCCATTCGTCCCCTTTTTGTAGTAAGGCATGCAGTGGTTCTAACAGTGTGCTGAGACCCGATAAGAAGTTACCAAAGTAGTTCAGGAATCCCAGAAACGACCGCAGGTCCGTCACATTCTGTGGCCTCGGTGTGTTCTCGATTGCCTCCGTCTTCGCGTTGGTGGGTCAGATGCCGTCCGCCACAATTCTCCTTCCCAGGAACTCCACTTCAGGTGCCAGGAAAACGCACTTCGAGCGTTTTAACCTGAGCCCCACGCGGTTGAGTCGACTAAAAACGTTCTGCAGGTGCTCCACTATGTTCCGACCTGTGACCAAGATGTTGTCCTGGAAGACCACGGTGTGCGGGACCAACTTCAGTAAGCTTTCCATGTTTCTCTGGAATATCGCCGCCGCCGATCGGATTCCAAACGGGCATAAACAAAAAGACCTTTATGCGTGTTGATGCAGGTGAGAGCCTTCGATGATTCCTCCAGTTCCTCCGTCATGTAGGCTGAAGTCAGATCCAGCTTCATGAACGTCTTTCCTCCCGCCAGCGTTGCAAAGAGGTCGTCGGCCTTTGGTTGTGGGTATTGGTCCTGCAGGGAGAAACGATTAATAGTTACTTTGTAATCGCCACAGATTCTGACGGTGCCGTCTCCTTTGAGGACTGGGACGATAGGTCTGGCCCACTCGCTGAACTCGATCGGTGAAATGATGCCCTCTCTTCACAGTCGGTCTAGCTTGATCTCTACCCTTTCTCTCATCATGTACGGTACTCCTCTCGCCTTGTGATGGATGGGTCGCGCCCCCGGAATTAGGTAGATCTGCACTTTTGCTCCTTGGTTTTGCCTGGTTCGAACAGCGAAGGAAATTTGTTTAAGACCTGGGCACACGAACTGTCGTCAGCGGGCAATAGCGCTCGGATGTCGTCCCAGTTCCAGCGTATTTTTCCCAGCCAGCTCCTGCCGAACAGCGTGGGACCATCGCCCGGTACCACCCAGAGTGGTGGCTTGTGCACCGCTCCATCGTAGGAGACCTTTACGGTAGACCTTGCCGATTACAGGATCAGTTCTGTCGTGTAAGTTCTTAGTTTTGTGCGAACTGGAGTTAAGACTGGCCTTGAGGCCTTGTTGCACCACAACCTTTCGAAAGTCTTTTTGCCCATGCTGGACTGGCTCGCGCCTGTGTCCAGCTCCATTGACACCGGGAGTCCATTTAGTTCAACATTCAGCATTATCGGGGGATAATTTGTGGTGAATGTGTGCATCCCATGTATCTCTGCCTCCTCGGTCTGAGGCTCTGGTTCGTCGTGATCCTCCGTGATCTGTCCTCCTCTGCAACATGGTGGTTTGCAGGTTTAACAGGCTTTGCAGCTCGCCTACACACTCGTTGGAGGTGTCCCATTGTTCCATGGCCCTTGCAAATGTACTCTTTGAATTGGCATGAATGGAAATGATGATCACACCCGCAGCGCCAACAAGATGTTAATGGCCTTGCATTCATCACCCTTGATGGTGGACTCTGAGACATCTGCGAACGTGTAGCAGCAGGTATGTGTGACCTGCCCTGTACATTACGATTCGAAAACAGCATCACTTCTTTGTTCACAGTACTTGTAGCAGCACTTGTGTGCTGAGAGATTTTCTTCGTATTGTCACTGGTGGCAAGAACGCCTGGGCTATCCCTATGGCCTTACTCAAGGTTGGGGTCTCAACAGTCAAAAGTTTGCAAAGTATGGTTTTGTGGCCAATGCCAAGTATGAAAAAGTCTCTGAGCATGTGCTCCAAATGTCCTTAAAATTCGCAATGTTCTGCGAGGTGTCTTAGCTCGGCGACATAACTCGCCACTTCCTGGCCTTCAGACCTTTTGTAGGTGTAGAACCGGTACCTCGCCATCAGAACGCTTTCCTTCGGGTTCAAATGTTCTCGGACCAGTCGTACAAATCGTCGTACGATTTCTCCGTGGGTTTTGCTGGAGTGAGCAGATTCTTCATGAGGCCATACGTTGGTGCCCCACAGACGGTGAGCAGGGTCGCCCTTCATTTGGCAGCGCTCTCTTCTCCATCTAGCTCGTTGGTCACAAAGTATTGATCGAGTCGCTCCACAAAAGTTTCCCAATCATCTCCCTCCGAGAATTTCTCCAGGATGCCCACTGTTCTCTGCATCTTTAGGTTCGCTATCGGTATCTCGTCGCCAGTTGTTGTGATGGAGAAAGAGCCAGACTGAACACTGTGAGCTCAAAGTAAAGTGTGACTGTAGTCTTTTACTGCCGGTCTCCAGAGTGCCTCTCCAACCTGTGAAGCCTCCTTAAATACCTGTGCTCCCAAGGGATGAGCCCTCTGGTGGCTGTACAGAGCAAATACAAGTTTACATATATAACAGACAGTTTCTTAAACGATAAGGGGATAAGGGGTTATGGGGAGCGGGTGGGGAAGTGGAGCTGAGTCCATGATCAGATCAGCCATGATCTTATTGAATGACGGAGCAGGCTCGAGGGGCTGTATGGCCTACTCCTGCTCCTATTTCTTATGTTCTTTTGCTGCCTGACCACCAGATTCCAACATCCGCAGTATTTTGCTTTTGTATTGGGTATGAAAATTTTCCCACTCCATCATTTCTTTACCCCTATCTCTTTTCTCTTTTTTTTCCTCTCGCTTTTGACCTAAAGTTACAAGAACCTAAGAAATAGGAGTAGGCCATTTGGCCCCATTCAATAAGATCATGGCTGATCTGATTTAAAATTTAATTAACTAAACTTAAATGGGATTTGAACTCATGTCCCCAAATAATTAGTCCAGGCCTCTGGTTTGCTAGTCCAGTAACTATAATCACTACACTACCATACCCATCAAAAGTTGAGTAACCTTCACCTAATCTGATAGTGACCATTTTCCCCCCCACAAATTTCACCGCTTGATGAAATGTCGAACCAAGGGGAACCAATTGGACAATTGCTCTGCCAACAGCCATCAGTATCCTTTATCCTCGGCCCTGATATACAGTTTCCAGCACTGACAGTTCCAGCGTGATTGTTCTCCAAAACTAATATTGTTATGGATTAGTTTGCTGCACATTCCTGAGGAAGTAGTAGTTCCCAGTCTAGCTGCTGCTGCCAGCAAAGACCAGACTGCCAATAAAGTGAGGTGAGGTGAGGTTTGGTTTGATTTTTTTTTTTAAAGTAGTTCAGGGAGAGTTCAGGTCTGTGATCGCGCTTGCGACTTTGCGTTTGGGATGTGTAAAACAAGGCAGTGACTATTTGTCCTAACTTGCGCTTCTGCGCATGCGTATGCATGCGTACGCATGCGCAGAGGCGCGAGCTAGGACAGATAATCTCCGACTCTGCACCCGCCCAGCGCAATTTACACTAACCCTTTTCTGCGCATGCCTGTTTGGGTGGGGGAGAGAGCTTGGTTGGGGGGGAGAGAAAGCCGGGGTTGGAGGGGGGGGGGGGCGCATGGGGGGCAGAGAGAGAACTCGGGGAAGACAAATCACGTTCTTCCAACCCCCTTTACACCCACACCCGACATTGCTGGAGTGGATGAAATCCAGAAGCCACGACACTTCATACCCAATAAACCTGTTCGCAATCCGCACACAATGCCCTCTCTATGGCGGGGGGTGGGGGGGGCATCGTGGGAAGGTCTTGCACTTGGGCAAGGGACTTAGACTGGGGGAGGGATGCACTTGCGCTGGGGTAAGGGGGATGTACTTGCGCTGGGGTAAGGAGTGACTTTGGCTGGTGAGGGTGGGGGGGGGGGCGCATGTGTCCTTTCTGACTTCTGAAATCCAAATGTTACAATGTGCAAAGTTAGGCTGGGCGGTTCCACTTATACATTCCAGAGAAACTTCAGGGTGTGGCTTATCCTCCAAGGGGACCAATCAGCAACAGGTCATGTGACAATGGAGAGCCAATCAGAGAAACGGCTGCAATTCAGTTAGTACAAATAAATGCGTCCGTAAAACAAGGTTCATGGCCTGCTTTTTGTCGGTCCGCTTTCACCTTCTGGTGGCCTGAAGCAAGCGTGGGAACACCTATACCACATATAGCGGTTATATATTTTCAAATTGCCCTGAAGTAAAATATTGCAATTGTTCAATTAACTTGACTCTCATTTCACTTGATCCTTGATTTTTTTTTCCCTTGCTCACTTTTCTCCCCTCTAATTTCAGGAATGCGCTACCTGCAAGGGCGGTGGAAAAGATTCAATAACGAAAGAAAGAATTGCATTTATATAGCGCCTTTCACGACCAATAGACATCCCAAAGCGCTTTACAGCCAATGAAGTACTTTCGGGGCGTAGTCACTGTTGTAATGTGGGAAACGCAGCCACCAATTTGCGCACAGCAAGCTCCCACACACAGCAATGTGATAATGACCCAGATAATCTTTTTTTTAATGTTGATTGAGGGATAAATATTGGCCCCAGGAAGAACTCCCCTGCTCTTCTTCGAAATAGTGCCGTGGGATCTTCGAAATAGTGCCTTTTACATCCATCTGAGAGGGCGGACGGGGCCTCGGTTTAACGTCTCATCCAAAATACGGCACCTCCAACAGTGCAGCGCTCCCTCATCACTGCCCCTCCGACAGTGCGGCGCTCCCTCATCACTGCACTGGGAACATCAGCCTGGATTTTCTGCTCAAGTCCCTGGAGTGGGACCTGAACCCGCAACCTTCTGACTCGGAGGTGAGTGTGCTGCCCACTGAGCCACAGCTGACACCATAGTAACTTTCAAAAGGGAATTGGATATATACTTGAAAAGGAGAAATTTGCAGAGCAATGGGGAAAGTGTCACAGCTTAGCTTAAATCCACCCAAGAGAACAGTTTAACATCCCCTCGGTCATCGTCATAGGCAGTTCCTCAATGAGGATGACTTGCTTCCACGCCAAAAAGGGTGAGTTCACAGGTGTTTCGAATGAAGAACCCGAACTACATCCTGAAGGGTGGAAGATGCCTGTGCGTGGATTTGTTTAACGTGGGGTGACCGTTGCACACCAGCCACCACACGGGCTTGACAGAGCCAGGTCTTGGTCCAGGGGCAAGGGTTAACCAACACGACTGGAGACCTGCTCTGCTGCACGGACCTAGTGCGCACACATATCGCAGTGTGGGCTGGGCCCGTGCTGCTCCTGTACTGCACTATTATATCCCCTCAGTACTGCACTATAAGTGTGAACCTGAATTATGGGCTCAAGTCTCTGGAGTGGATCTTGAACCGACACTCTTCTGATGTGAGAGAGTGAGTAGATTAGACCTATACTCTCTGGAGTTTAGAAGAATGAGAGGTGATCTCATTGAAATTTACAAGATTCTGAGGGGGATTGACAGGTTAGATGCAGGGAGGATGTTTCCCCCGGGCTGGAGAGTCTAGAACCAGGGGTCACAGTCTCAGGATTAGGGACCGGGCATTTAAGACAGAGATGAGGAGGAATTTCTTCATTCAGAGGATGGTGAATCTTTGGAATTCTCTGCCCCAGAGGGCTGTGGATGCTGAGTCTCTGAATATATTCAAGGTTGAGATTGATAGATTTTTGGACTCTAGGTGAATCAAGGGATATGGGGATCGGGCGGGAAAGTGGAGTTGAGGTCGAGGATCAGCCATGATCTTATTGAATGGCGGAGCAGGCTCGAGGGGGCAGAGGGCCTGCTATTAATTCTCTTGTTCTTCTGACTCCGAGGTGGACTCCCCTGGGAAGACAGAGGCACCAACGTTAGCGTCCTCGACCAGGCCAACATCCCCCAGCATTGAAGCACTGACCACACTCGACCAGCTCCGCTGGGCGGGCCACATTGCCCGCATGCCAGACACGAGACTCCCAAAGCAAGCGCTCTACTCGTAACTCCTTCACGGCAAACGAGCCAAAGGTGGGCAGAGGAAACGTTACAGGGACCACCCTCAAAGCCTCCCTGATAAAGTGCAACATCCCCACCGACACCTGGGAGTCCCTGGCCAAAGACCAGTCCGCCCTAAGTGGAGGAAGTGCATCCGGGAGGGCGCTGAGCACCTCGAGTCTCATCGCCGAGAGTATGCAGAAACCAAGCGCAGGCAGCGGAAGGAGCGTGCGGCAAACCTGTCCCACCCTCCCCTTCCCTCAACCACTATCTGTCCCACCTGTGACAGGGACTGTGGCTCTCGTATTGGACTGTTCAGCCACCAAAGAACTAATTTTAAGAGTGGCAGCAAGTCTTCCTCGATCCCGAGGGACTGCCTATGACGCTGACCTATAGTTTGACAATAGGTGAAGAAACAGAGTGGAACCGCACTTCGACACAGATCAGCTCCTTCCGGAGGCGCGGACTGAAACTTGGAAGAAGAATTTGTTTTCAGTGTAAACACGGGAGACCAAGAAGGCTCCAAGTCTGCTTCCCAGACTCTGCGGCTCCTGATGGAGCATGCTCAGCGGTGGACATTAAGTGAGGGAAAGATCTGACTTGGCTGTGATAGTGCCATCGTCAAATAGTCAATTGACACACAGTGTCTGGGCCCACACATGAAGCATCGTAAGTTGGGTGAGGCATGGGAGAGACGCCAGTATCTGTGGTGCACCAACCCACAGCTATCACTGACTTCAGGGAAGTCATTTGAATACTGGAAATCAGTAAGTGTAACAAAAACTTCCTGTGGGCTTTCAAGGCAGCAATTTTTTTTTTCTAATTACAATATATCCACACAGAATATTCCAGTTATACCTGAAAGCTTATTTGTGATGTGTTCTTGCCTGAGGGCTGCTTTAGAGTGCAACTTAGTACAGGAGACATTCTGGATGCATCCCAAATCAAGGCAGTGCTCTCACAACGCAATACCCTCCTGTCATTTTCAGAATGAAGCCTATTTCGATCGTTTTCTCACCAGTTTTTTTTCTCCCTTTCTCTCCCGAAGGCGACGATTTGCTTGCTGTGCACAGGCATCTGTTTTCCCCATCCGGCGACTTGCAGAAGTGCCGGTTCTTTCTGCGTGAGGCTGGAGCATCGCAGACAATCCCAATCCATAGCTGACCCGCATTTGTGCTTTCCAGCACCATCACTGGATAGCAATCGAGAGCAGGAACCCTGTCGACAATTTACCCTTTCCAATTCCAGACACACTGAAAAGAAAGACTTGCATTTATATAGCACCTTTCACAACCACCAGACATCCCAAAGCGCTTTACAGCCAATGAAGTACTTTTGAAGTGTAATCACTGTTGTAATGTGAGAAACACGGCAGCCAATTTGCGCACAGCAAGCTCCCACAAACCATTGTGATAATGACCCAGATAATCTGTTTTTTTTGGTTATGTTGATTGAAGGGTAAATATTGGTCAGGACACCGGGGATAACTCCCCTGCTCTTCTTCAATATAGGATCTTTTACATCCACCCGAGAGAGCAGAGGCTTAAAGTCTCATCCGAAAGATGGCCCCTCCGACAGTGCGGCACTCCCTCAGTACTGCCCCTCCGACAGTGCAGCACTCCCTCAGTAATGCCGCTCCGACAGTGCAGCACTTCCTCAGTACTGCCCCTCCGACAGTGCAGCACTCCCTCAGTATTGCCTCTCTGACAGTGCAGCACTCCCTCAATATTGCCCCTCCGACAGTGCGGCGCTCCCTCAGCACTGCCCCTCCGACAGTGCAGCACTCCCTCAGTACTGCCCCTCCAACAGTGGAGCACTCCCTCAGTACTGCCCCTCCGACAGTGCAGCACTCCCTCAGTACTGCCCTTCCAACAGTGCAGCACTCCCTCAGTATTGCCCCTCCGACAGTGCAGCACTCCCTCAATATTGCCCCTCTGACAGTGCGACGCTCCCTCAGCACTGCACTGGGAGTGTCAGCCTAGATTTTTATGCTCCAGTCTCTCGAGTGGGATTTGAACCCACGACCTTCTGACTCAGAGGCGAGAGTGCTGCCCACTGAGCCCCGGCTGACACTGAAACCCTTTGCGGTCTGCCAGCTCGGCACAGATGGGCATCAAACACGGGACCCTCCTTGCATGGGTCGTTACTAGGTAAACTGGCTGAGCCATGAGGGGCAGCCTCCTATAAAGAAGACTAATTCTTTGAAAAAGATTTATGTTTGCTAAGCAGCTCAAGTGGAAATCCCAATACAAAAGCAGAATCCTGCGGGTGCTGGAATCTGAAATAAAAAGAGATCTCAGCGGGTCGGGCAGCATCTGTGGAGAGAGAAACAGAGTTAATGTTTCGGATCGGTGGTGTCAGGTCGGTCATACTGCCCCTTGGCCATGCAGCCAATTCTCATAGCTGTCGGCTACTAGAGAACTTTAGCTATGAGGAAAGATTGGATAGGCTGGACTTGTTTTCTTTGGAACAGAGGAAGCTGAGGGAGACCTTACTGAGGTGTATAAAATTTTGAGGGGCCTGGATAGAGTAGACAGGAAGGACCTATTTCCCTTAGCAGAGGGGTCAATAACCAGGGGGCATAGATTTAAAGTGATTGGTAGAAGGTTTAGAGGAGATTTGAGGTGAACTTTCTTCCCCCAGAGGGGGGTGGGGGTGTGGAACTCACTGCCTGAAAGGGTGGTAGAGGCAGAAACCCTCACCACATTTAAAAAGTGCTTGGATGTGCACTTGAAGTGCCGTAACCAAAGGGCTACGGACCGAGAGCTGGAAAGTGGGATTAGGCTGGATAGCTCTTTGTCGGCCAGCCTGAACACAATGGGCCGAATGGCCTCCTTCTGTGCTGTAAATTTCTATGGGCCCAAGTTTTGGGCCGCGCCTAGAACGGCGCAGCCCCGACCTGGATGCCCGTTTTTCGCGCCATAAATGCACCTAAAAAAAACTTCCAGATTCTCCGGCTCCCTGCTGGTCCTCTGGAGTCGGACGCGGCGCAGCACGAGCTGTGGGGGGGCGGAGCCAGGTCCCTGCGCTGAAAACAGTGCCGGGATCTCTGCACATGCGCGCTACAGTGGGCGCGCATGTGCAGTAGCTCCAGGTGCCCAAAACTGTGTGGGAGGGGCCCGAAGCACGCATCTCCTAGCCCTGGCCGAATGGCCTCACTGGGGCTGCGTGCATAAGGCTCCTCCCACGCCCAGCTCCTGCTTCCTCCCGACCGGACTCGACTCCCACTCCCCCGCCCCCGACCGCGACACCGACCCAACTCCCGCTTCCCCGTCTCCGGACCAGACCGGACCCGACCCCCCAGACTGGACCCAACCCGCGCACGCCCCCCCCCCCCCCCGAGCCGAACCGAACCGACCTCCCTCCCACCACTGCCCCGACCCGACCCGACCCGCACTCCCGACCCCCGACCCCCCACCCGGACCGGATCCAACCTGACCTCCCTCCTCCCGCCCCCGACACGAACCGACCTCCCTCCTCCCACCCATCCCCTCCGACCTGACCCAACCCGTGCTCCCGACCGCCCGCGCCCCCCCTCCGGACCGGCTCCGACCCGTGCTCCCGACCCCGACCCGCGCTCCCCCCGACCCGACCCAACGCCACCTACCTGTAAATCTGGTGCTGGGGACGGGCCCTGCCCGAAGTCTTGGACCAGGCTGCCGGGCTCGGCCCGTTCAGCCTTCCCCCCACCCCCGTTCAGCCTTCCCCCCACCCCCGTTCAGCCTCCTCCCCCACCCCCGTTCAGCCCCCCCCCCCCCCGTTTAGCCTCCCCCCCCCTTTCAGCCTCCCCACCCCCCCGTTCAGCTTCCCCCCCTTCTCCTTCCCCCCTTCTCCTTCCCCCCTTCTCCTTTCCCCCCTTTCTCCTTTCCCCCTTCTCCTTTTCCCCCTCTCCTTTCCCCTCTTCTCCTTTCCCCCCTTCTCTCCTCCTCCCCTTCCCATTCTCCCCCCTTCCCCTTCATCCCCCATTCCCCTTCTCCCCCTTCCCCCCTTCCCCTTCCCCCCTTCTCCCCCCTTCCCCTTCTCCCTCCCCTTCTCTCCCCCTCCACCTTCTTCCCCCCTCCCCTTCTCCCCCCCTCCCCCCTCCCTCCCCCTCTGCCTCCCTCCCTCCCCTGCCCCCCTCTCTCCTTCCCCCCCCCTTTCCCCTTCTCCTCCTCCCCCATCCCTCCCCCTTCCCTTCCTCCCCCTCTGCCTCCCTCCCCCTGCCCACCCCTCTCTCCCTCTGGCCCCCCTCCTCCCCCTCCCCTCACTGTCAGAAACACAAACACTGACAGACAGAGAGTGAGAGACACACACACACAGACAGACAGAGAGATAGAGACACTGACAGAGACACACTGGGGGGGGGGCATCCCAGCGCGCTGTTGGAGGGCTCCCGGTGCTGCAGTCGGTAAGTAGAAAATGTTTTATTTATTGATTTAAAAAAAAAATTATTTCTTATAAATTTTTTTTGATTGATTTATTGGTTGATTTATTGATGTTTTTATCATTTATTATTGATAATGGCTCTTTATTTGTAAAACTGAAGTTTTTAATGTTTGTAAACTTCCCTTTAAACCCTCCCCCCATTCCCGACGCCTGATTTGTAACCTACGCCTGATTTTCTAAAGTGTAGACAAGGTTTTTTCGAGCGTACAAAAATCTTCACTTACTCCATTCTAAGTTAGTTTGGAGTAAGTTTTCACTGCCGAAACTTTGAAAACAGGCGTAAGTGGCTGGACACGCCCCCTTTTGAAAATAAAATTCTGTTGCAAAGTGAAACTGTTCTAACTGACTAGAACTGGAGCAAACTAAATGCCGAGAATTTAAATTTCTAAGATATTCCATTCTACACCAGTTGCTCCAAAAAATCAGGAGCAACTGAGGCCAAAACTTGGGCCCAAAGATTCTACTGGTCAAACAATTTTTATGAATTGAGCACAGTCCTTCCTTTTAAATTGAATAAGCATGCTAAGAGAATTGGAGGGGTGTTGAAACAGACTTTAAAAAGAGTGTGATATGTCCTTACTATACAGTATAAATGCACACGAGGCCCATGCTTGAGAGAAGGTCAGTCTGTGACCTGTCCTTTATTCCATAGCACTCAAATGATGGAAGTGGGTGGAGCTTCCCCTTTTATATATGAAGGTCCAGGTTAGGAGTGTCTCCCACAAGTTCACCACCTAGGGATCATTGTTCTCACAGTGTACAACTTAGGTCAGATTATACATGGGTTACAATGCTGCTTGAATACATGACATCACCTCCCCCTCGCAAAGTCTTATTGGGATCACAGGTTGAGTCTCTCTGGTGGTTTACGCTCCCTTGTAGAGCGCCTGAGTTGGAGCTCCGGTTGTTGGGCGCTGGCTTGAGTGTCTGCTGTTTGCGGTGCCTCAGGCCTGTCCGGACTGCCCACAGTGACTGGGCTCTCCTCCCTTTGGTTCCTGTGTTCGGTCACCTGTGGAGGAGTGAACTCTATATCGTATTCTTCCTCTGCTTCTTCTATGGGGTTGCTGAACCTCCTTTTTGTTTGATCCACATGTTTGCGGCAGATTTGTCCATTGATAAGTTTAACTACCAGAATCCTATTTCCCTCTTTGGCAACCACAGTGCCTGCGAGCCATTTGGGCCCTGCAGCGTAGTTGAGGACAAAAACAGGGTCATTTACATCAATACATCGCGCCCTCGCATTCCTGTCATGGTAGTCATATTGTGACTGGCGCCTGCTCTCGACACTTTCTTTCATGGTGGGGTGTATAAGGGATAACCGGGTTTTGAGCGTCCTTTTCCTTAGCAGCTCTGCGGGTGGAACCCCTGTGAGCGAGTGTGGTCAGGATCTGTAGGCCAACAGGAGGCGTGATAAGCGGCATTGTAGGGAACCCCCTTGGATTCTGAGCATCCCCTGTTTGATTATCTGCACTGCTCGTTCTGCCTGGCCGTTTGAGGCCGGCTTGAACGGTGCCGTTCTGACATGGTTAATTCCATTGCCTGCCATGAAGTCCTGGAATTCAGTGCTAGTGAAGCACGGGCCATTGTCGCTGACCAAGATGTCCGGTAGACCGTGAGCGGCGAACATTGCCCGTAGACTTTCTACCGTGGCAGAGGATGTGCTTGAATTTAAAATGTCACACTCGATCCATTTGGAGTAGGCGTCTACGACAACCAAAAACATTTTTCCCATGAAAGGACCTGCGTAGTCCACATGGATGCGTGACCAAGGCTTGGCGAGCCATGGACAGGGGCTAAGGGGGGCTTCCTTGGGCGCATTGCCCAGCTGGGCACACGTGTTACACGTGCGAACACAAAGTTCCAGATCTGTGTCTATCCCTGGCCACCAAACGTGTGACCTGGCAATTGCCTTCATCGTGACAATGCCCGGGTGCTCCTTGTGGAGTTCTCTGATGAACACCTCTCTGCCCATCTGGGGCATGACTACGCGGTTTCCCCACAGTAGGCAATCAGCCTGAATCGAGAGTTCATCCTTGCGCCTGTGAAATGGTTTAAATTTCTCAGGGCATGCCCTGTACGTGGCTGCCCAGTCCCCATTCAGGACACATTTCTTGACTCGAGACAATAGCGGGTCTCTATTTGTCCAGACTTTAATCTGACGGTCTGTCACGGGTGAGCCTTCGCTTCCGAAAGCTTCAACAGCCATGACCATCTCAGCAGCATGCTTGGTAGCCCCCTCAGTGGTGGCTAGTGGGAGCCTGCTGAGTGCATCGGCGCAGTTTTCGGTGCCCGGTCTGTACCAAATAGTGTAGTCATAGGCGGCTAACGTGAGTGCCCACCTCTGTATGCGGGCCGATGCGTTTGCATTTATGGCCTTCTTGTCGGCCAAAAGGGACGTTAGGGGTTTGTGATCTGTCTCCAGCTCAGATTTCCTGCCAAACAGGTACTGGTACATTTTCTTTACCGCATATTGACATGCAAGCGCCTCCTTTTCTACCATCCCGTAGCCCCTTTCTGCGTGGGACAGACTTCTGGAGGCATAAGCTACCGGCTGTAACTGACCTTGGCATTGACATGCTGCAACACACACCCGACACCATAGGACGACGCATCGCACGTTAAAACAAGTTTCTTACATGGGTCATATAGCGTTAACAGATTGTTGGAACATAACAAATTGCGTGCTCTATTAAAAGCCCTTTCCTGGCTGTCCCCCCAGACCCATTCGCGACCTTTGCGTAGGAGCACGTGTAGCGGCTCTAGCAGCGTGCTCAATTTGGGAAGAAAGTTACCAAAATAGTTCAGGAGCCCCAGGAATGAGCGCAGCTCCGTCGTGTTACGGGGTCTGGGTGCTCTCTGGATCGCTTCCGTCTTGGACGCAGTAGGGCTGATCCCGTCTGCTGCTCCCCTCATTCCCAGGAATTCTACCTCTGGAACTAGGAAGACGCACTTCGTCTTTTTCAGTCACAGCCCTACCCGGTCCAGTCTGCGTAGCACCTCCTCCAGGTTGTGGAGGTGTTCTTCAGTATCGTAACCTGTGATGAGGATGTCGTCCTGAAAAACCACCATCCCTGGAATTGACTTGAGGAGGCTTTCCATATTTCATTGGAAGATCGTGGCGGCTGAGCGAATCCCGAACGGACATCTGTTGTACTCAAACAACCCCTTGTGTGTCGTGATGGTGGTCAGCTTCTTTGACTCACTCGCCAGCTCCTGGGTCATGTAAGCTGAGGTCAGGTCCAATTTTGAAAAAAGTTTGCCACCGGATAGCATCGCAAAGAGGTCCTCCGCTTTCGGTAGCGGGTACTGATCTTGGAGTGACACCCGATTGATGGTGGCCTTGTAATCGCCACATATCCTGACCGACCCATCCGCCTTGAGCACCGGCACAATCGGGCTCGCCCAGTCACTGAATTCGACTGGCGAGATGATGCCTTCCCTCAGCAGGCGGTCCAATTCGCCTTCTATCTTTTCCCGCATCACGTACGGCACCGCTCTGGCCTTGTAATGTACTGGCCTGGCGTCCGGGTTTATGTGAATCACTACCTTGGCCCCCATAAAAGTGCCAATGCCGGGTTGAAATAATGAGTCAATTTTGTCCAGGATCTGTGAGCATGATACTCGCTCCACAGAGGAAATTGCATTGACGTCGCCCCATTTCCAGTTCATGACAGCAAGCCAACTCCTCCCCAGTAGTGCGGGACCGTCTCCCGGGACAACCCAGAGTGGCAACCTGTTCTCCGAATCTTTGTGGGTCACGACTACTGTGGCGCTGCCTAGCACCGAATGATCTGCTTTGTGTATGTCCGTAGTTGTGTGTCAATCGGCGATAATTTTGGCCTCCTGGCCTTGGACGCCGACAACTTTTCGAACTGTTTGATACCCATCAGGGACTGGCTGGCCCCCGTGTCTAGCTCCATTGATACTGGTATGCCATTGAGGAGCACTTTCATCATTATCGGTGGTGTCCTGGTGTATGAACTGTATACGTGTTCCACATGAACTCGCTAAACTTCAGCTTCCAGCGATTTCCCCCAGCGATCATTTCTGCAATTTCTGCAGGTATTTTGCTCATCTCTGCAAACTCCGGCTGAGTGTATGCCTCCACGCCTCCAACATGAGCTGCTGTTTGAAACAAAAGGTCCCTTGCCAGTCGATCGCCCCTGACTGCCCCGTTATTGTCTTTGAGTGCGCCATTAACAGGTGTTGATGGCCCCATTACTGGCCGCATCGTCCCTTGCAATGGTGTGAATCGCCGTTCAGCTTGCCATTGTCTCTGTCGAACTCCCCCTCTGGGTTCGACTACATGTTGGGGCATGCC
Source organism: Pristiophorus japonicus (assembly GCF_044704955.1). Taxonomy (NCBI): domain Eukaryota; kingdom Metazoa; phylum Chordata; class Chondrichthyes; family Pristiophoridae; genus Pristiophorus; species Pristiophorus japonicus. The sequence goes on from NC_091997.1 coordinate 67,378,096, forward strand.
TGACTGCCCTTGTCTGCCTGGAGAACTGTGTGCTGCTTTAACAATGTTGAATCTCTGTCTCAACCATTCCTTAACACAGTACCTCTCGTCTGTTCTGCTCGTGGCCATGCTCGCGTGGTTTAAATCCCAGTTTCTCGTCGCCATTGATACATCCTTACTATACAGTATAAATGCACACGAGGCCCATGTTTGAGAGAAGGTCAGTCTGTGACCTGTCCTTTATTCCATAGCACTCAAGTGATGGAAGTGGGTGGAGCTTCCCCTTTTATATCTGAAGGTCCAGGTTAGGAGTGTCTCCCACAAGTTCACCACCTAGTGGTCATTGTTCTCACAGTGCACAACTTAGGTCAGATTTTCCATGGGTTACAATGCTGGTTGAATACATGACAGAGTATAATAGCGTTTTAAAAATTTGTCATTCTACCTGTGTGTTTTTTTTTTCCTTTGACTTTTTTTTCGATTTTTATTCATTCTGGTCACGTGGGAGCTCCCCTGAAACCTTAGTTGGTTATTAACTGTCTATTGGCGCTGAGCAATAAAGACCAGATTTGTTTCCCAGTCTTTGCAGAATTTGAGCTAATCTCAACCAAGGCTGCAGCTAGGCTCCATACGTTATGTACCCCTGGATTAGTTACGGAAAATTCAGCCAGGGTTCCCACTTCTGACGGCTGTCCAGTGATCTGCTGGAAAGTGTGTTTGGGCATGTGTGAGTGTGTGCGTGTGAGTGTGTGCGTGTGTGTGTGTGTGTCAGTGTGAGCATGTCCCTGCGTGTGTGTCTGTGTGAGCGTGTCTGTGTGAGCGTGTCTGTGTGAGCGTGTCTGTGCGTGTGTGTCCATGTGTGTGTCCGTGTGTGTGTGTGTGCGTCTGTGTGTGTGTGTGAGTGAGTGTGTGCGTCTGTTTGTGTGTGTGAGGCGTGTGTCGTGTGTGTCCACGTGTGTGACTGTGTGCGTAGGTGTGTGCATCAGTGTGAGTGTGTGTGTGGGCGACATGTGTATTGGTTGAGTAGAAAATCAGGCTTGGCACACTCTGGAGTCTTGCCGCCACTTCCTTTGTTAGCTCCCGTATAAACAGTGGCCACTTGGACACATTTGGACTGGCACCTGCAGAACTTTACCCCTGCATGAGTATCACACTTAGCACAGGAGGGGAGAAAGTTGGAGAACACATATAATCTGGACATTCAACTGTCCTGAAAATCAGGAGAATCATTTTAAAAGCTGAAATTCCCAGACTTAACAGTTTTGCAACGTTACTTGGTTGCAGAGCACACAATCAAGGATCGCTAGGAATTAAATTCAACATTTTCATTTCTAGACAGTAGATGGTGCTAGGTATTGCAAGCACTGCCGTGACCCTACTCACACAAAGGGATGCATTCAGTTCCAAGTTTTTGTTGTCAAAAACTTTAGACTCGCAAGCCAGAAATTCCTGACTTAACGAAAACACCTACTGAGGTTATTACTAATGGCAATAGAGCGTGAATGTCTTTCAATAACAATGTTTGTGAAGATTTTAAACAGTACAGTCATCTAACAGAACTTGAAGTCGCAACATTTCAGCAACGGTGCCAGAGAAATTCAACTTGCACCCAAAACTAGTGTGAAGTTGGCTTTGCATTGCAGTGGGGAGGTCACACACACACACAGACGCACACAAACAGATACACGCACACTGACCTGACCAGCGGGTCGAGTTGGGTCGGCGGTGCGGGGGTGGGGAGTGGTCCCGGCAAGTTTCCTGAACGGCAACTGTGGCTCAGTGGGCAGCACACTGGCCTCTGAGTCAGAAGGCTGTGGCTTCAAGCCCCGCTCCAGAGACCTCAGAACAAAAATCTAGGCTGACACTCCCAGTGGGCACTCCCTGAGGGACCGCCGCACTGTCGGAGGGGCAGTACTGAGGGAGCGTCGCATTGTCGGAGGGGCTGTACTGAGGGAGCGTCGCACTGTCGGAGGGGCAGTGCTGAGGGAGTGCCGCACTGTTGGAGGGGCAGTACTGAGGGAGTGCCGCACTGTCGGAGGGGCAGTGCTGAGGGAGTGCCGCACTGTCGGAGGGGCAGTACTGAGGGAGTGCCGCACTGTCGGAGGGGCAGTACTGAGGGAGCGCCGCACTGTCGGAGGGGCAGTACTGAGGGAGCGCCGCACTGTCGGAGGGGCAGTACTGAGGGAGCGCCGCACTGTCGGAGGGGCAGTACTGAGGGAGCGCAGCTCTGTCGGAGGGGCAGTACTGAGGGAGCGCCGCACTGTCGGAGGGGCTGTCTTTCGGATGAGACGTTAAACCAAGGCCCCGTCTGCCCTCTCAGGTGGATGTAAAAGATCCCATGGCACTATTTCGAAGAAGAGCAGGGGAGTTCTCCCTGGTGTCCTGGGGCCAATATTTATCCCTCAACCAACATAACAAAAAAACAGATTATCTGGTCATTGTCACAGTGCTGATTGTGGGAGCTTGCTGTGCGCAAATTGGCTGCCACGTTTCCCACATTACAACAGTGATTACACTCCAAAAAGTTCTTCACTGCTGTAAAGCGCTTTTGAGACGCCCGGTGGTTGTGAAAGGCGCTATATAAATGTAAGTCTTTTTATTTTACGTTCGCCGGAGGAACACTCCTGGGCCCACAAAAATAAAAACGAAAAATTACTGTTTACGGATTGCTGGTTCCCCCGCTGAATGCCTGGTACAGCATGGTGGAACATGTGTGGCGCAAGCTCTGTTCATTTGGATCAGGATTTCGGATTAGCAATCCTGCAACAGCACAGAGTCCCGATTTTCATATTTGAGGAGCCAATAACGCCCGTTTCAAGTGGGCGCCAATATGGCGTCTGGCGTAGCTCGGGTGCGGCAGACTACGATTCCAAATTCAGAGGTCTTATTCTGATTTTAAGCCAGAAAAACGGGGGACTGCGAGTTGAGTTTCTCCCCCAGCATTTACAATCATCGTTATTTGCACTCTCCAGATGGCTGGTAAATGCATCACACAACGTGAGACTCAACTGTATAGAACATAAGAATTAGGAGCAGGAGTCGGCCATTCGGCCCCTCGAGCCTGCTCCGCCATTCAGTCAGATCATGGCTGATCTTTGACCTCAACTCCACTTTCCTGCACTGTCCCCGTACCCCTTGATTCCCCGAGAGTCCAAAAATCTATCGATCTGAGCCTTGAGTATACTCAACGACTCAGAACAGGAAGGTTCCAGGTTCAATTTGCATTAGTCAATCTGAGGAGGGTTTCCTGAAGGTCCGACCTTTGATCTTATAGGGACTGTTGACTAAGAAAGGAGAGAAATTTCTGACTCCGAATCTTTATCCTACTGGAAAGCACATTTGTGTGAATGACGGGAATGAACAGGATCCGTCTCTTCCGGAATGGTCCTTATAGTTCACCATCGAGCTCATACATAGAAATATAGAAAATAGGTGCAGGAGTAGGCCATTCAGCTCTTCGAGCCTGCACCACCATTCAATATGATCATGGCTGATCATGCAACTTCAATACTCCATTCCTGCTTTCCCTCCATACCCTTTGATCCCTTTAGCCGTAAGGGCCACATCTAACTCCCTTTTGAATATATCTAACGAACTGGCCTCAACAACTTTCTGTGGTAGAGAATTCCACAGGTTCACCACTCTCTGAGTGAAGAAGTTTCTCCTCATCTTGGTCTTATATGGCTTACCCCTTATCCTTCGACTGTGACCCCTGGTTCTGGACTTCCCCAACATCGGGAACATTCTTCCCGCATCTAACCTGTCCAATACATGAATGTTGGCTACTTGAACAGGACACGTGTGGAGCCATAGGAATTGTACCCTAGCATGGATCACCTCTTGTAGGGGAGAAACATCACTGGTAACTTACTGCAGATCGACTTTGGGTAGTGCCATTGTACATAGCAGCACCTTGCCGCAGATTGTTCAAAACCATTCACAATATTGCTCACAATCGCTCTTCTCCCAGCCCAGCCCACCCCATGACAACAATGATTTTGGGTAGCGGACTGCTTTTACATTTATTTTTTTTCCTTTCTCACCAATTTCTCTTGACTAATTTTCTTCTCTCCTTAAGGCATTAACCCATTACTGGGGTGTGGTTAACACGGGAACCCCTGCAATGTAATGACAGTGTGCAACCCTAGTCAACGATTGTCGGCAAGCTTTCTGACCACAGTATCATCACAGTCAAACCTGGTCCAGTCGTCACCCAAACTACACGCGTGCAATTTTTAAAATTCATTCACGGGATATGGGCGTCACTGGCAAGGCCGGCATTTATTGCCCATCCCTAATTGCCCCTTGAGAAGGTGGTGGTGAGCCGCCTTCTTGAACCGCTGCAGTCCGTGTGGTGAAGGTGCTCCCACAGTGCTGTTGGGGAGAGAGTTCCAGCATTTTGACCCAGCGACGATGAAGGAACAGCCGATATATTTCCAAGTCGGGATGGTGTGTGACTGGGAGGGGAACGTGGAGGTGGTGGTGTTCCCATGCGCCTGCTGCCCTTGTCCTTCTAGGCAGTGGAGGTCGCTGGTTTGGGAGGTGCTGCCGAAGAAGCCTTGGCGAGTTGCTGCAGTGCATCTTGTAGATGGTGCACACTGCAGCCACGGTGCGCCGGTGATAAAAATAATTTCAGCACTGGGTATTAATCTGGAGCAGGAGCCTTAATGGGTTTTCCCCTAACTAACCAATAGATTCTGAGATAAATTGTAGTTCCCTCCCTGCTCCCCATAGCTGTCCTTCATTACTAGGACCTGGCTTTGAATCCAGCCAAAGTGATGAGGTGAAAATCTCCTCCCTGCTGGCTTGCAAAGGTCCCATTTGAAATGAGTTTGGGTAGCCTCAATCCAGATCCAAGTGTGTTTACTTCTATAGTGCAAATTACCCCTAATTCAGGACACATTTGGAATTATCCTTTATACTTCATTTAGAGTGCAGAAAGAAGTTCATTGTTCTTCTTTGAGCAGAGAAAGTTTAAGAGGAGATTTAAAAGAGGTGTTCAAAACCATGTGCGGTTTTGATCGAGCAGCTAGGGAGAAACTGTTTTCAGCGTCCGGAGGGTCATTAACCATACGCAGCGAGTTGTTGCGATCGGGAACGCGCTGCCTGAAAGGGCGGTGAGAGCAGATTCAAGTAACCTTCAAACCGGGAATTGGATAAATACTTGAAATGGAAACGTTTGCAGGGCTGTGGGGAAAGAGCAGGGAGTGGGACTAACTGGATCGCTCTTTCAAAGAGCTGGCACAGGCACGATGGGCCGAATGGCCTCCTGTGCTGTAAGCGTCTATGATTTCTGAAAGGTTCGCAGCAAGGTGATGTGTATATTTGCCCTGTTTGCTCCGACAGATAAGGAATTAGAGGGAGCATTAAGATGGCATGATGCGCAAATGGGGAAAACGCATGCTGGTGCAGTAGGTATGTCCCACCGAGCAAGTAGGTTAAGGCATGTTGTTGGGGAAAAGTACAAGGTTTCATTCCCCAGCTCAGAAGTTTGTCACTTTGAATGCCAAAAATAAAAATAAATTACATGCCTTTTTAAACATGTTTATATGGATGAGCTATTCTGCCTTGAATTAGTTCAGCCCTTTGAGCTTTGGATTTAATTTGTATGTACATGCATAACTACCTTCATATATGCAACTGAAGTAAATGACACTCACTTAAATTCCTTTGCAAGAATAGATTTTGAAAATCATTCAAAGTGCAATCAAGTGTAATGAGAACTGCGCACTGCCATGCAAATGATATAGAAAATTGAATATCTATCAGTACAGTATTTGCTAAAAGCTACCTGTTACCTGAGATATGACTACTCTGCCCGTCAGATGCTGGGTCCAAAGCAAACTAAAAGTCTAAAGTTTTTCAATCTTTTAAAATCTAATTTTCCCCCCTCTCTCCTGAAGGCGCAGATAGTTGCTATGGTACCAGCTCCACAAGTGGTGGAATCTCTCCAGTACCACGTCCAACTGGCCGTCCTTTAAGCATGAGCCGAGACAGAATGTCCGCAAACTATTTATTTGTGAAGGACCGTTCGTTACAGCCCGGCCGGATCCTGTACCTCAGCGTACATCCATCATCATAGGCAATCCCTCGAAAACGAAGAAGACTTGCTTCTGATCTAAAAGTGAGTTCTCAGGTGACTGACTGTACACACACGCTTTCCAGCAAAAGGCAGATCACAGCTGCTTTTCTTCGCTCTGCCCAGCTCGGGGACACCGATGCCAGTGGTTGCACCCGCACAGTGACTGGGAGTTAACTCGACACAGGCTCGCAGTCGGTCGTGGGACACCCCACGTCTTACACAGCCCAGTGCCACACTAAGTGGTGCCCTAGGCCATCGGAGGAGCTGACTGCAAAGCTGTGCAGGTAACTCAGTGCTCACGGACGGAATCATGAATATCCCACTGCCTCCCTCGGAGCAGGAGCTAGTCAAATTATAACATTTATGTAAACTGATATTGCTCTCTGTTGTCAAATATTAACTACACAACCACAGAACACGCCGGCTTGTGATTCTGTGTAAATCAAAAGAGGGAACTTGCTTCCAATCATGTGCCTTAACCTGTGTTATATTTTTGCTCAGTGCATCATGTATTTTCCTCCTGTTGTCACTGATTCTATGATGATTTGAGGTTAGTAAAACTTTACTTAATAACTTTAATAACAAATTGTGATCTATTTTTCTTCCTGTACAAAATGTTTTTTACGGTCCTCAAAGGGTTGGCTTCAGGGCAGCAGAGTGGCTCGATGGGATAAACAGAGCCTTTCATTATGGTGTATCACAGGTGCAGCAGCACAACTGGGTGGATCAAAAGAACTGAGAAGAATTTTTATACATTAGCAACATTTCAAAAACGAAAACCTGTAATTTACTGGCAATAACCAGCTGAAAATGTGTGCACTTATCTAGGTTTAAGCATGTCTTTGTGCCCCGTGCCAAAATAGACACGATGTATTGTCACATTTGCTGTGGAACCAGATTACAACTTCTGCTGTGTCCTCGGTTAGCTGATGTCAGTCAGGAGCAGTGGTTGGGCTGGGACAATTGGGCCCGCACTGGGGAGGAGAACATTCACCCAGGGTCCTTGCACCTGTTCAGTACCCAGTATCCACTGCTACACAGTGGGTCCATGTGGACATGCAGCGATGGGGCTGGGCTTTGCTGCCTCCTGATATTCTTTGACGAGAGCCACAACTGAAGAAACACTTGCATTTATATAGCGCCTTTCACGACCTCAGGACGTCCCCAAAGCGCTTTACAGCCAATGAAGCACTTTTGGAAGTGTATTCACTGTTGTAATGTGGGAAACGCGGCAGCCAATTTGCGCACAGCGCTAATTTGCGCATAGCAAGCTCCCACAAACAGCAATGTGATAATGACCGGATAATCTGTTTTTAATTATGTTGATTTGAGGGATAAATATTAGTCAGGAAATAGTGCCATGGGGTCTTTTACATCTCGAGGAACAGCACCTCATCTTTCGTTTAGGCACTTTACAGCCTTCTGCACTCCACATCGAGTCCAACAATTTCAGACCATAACCTCTGCGACTATTTTTTTTGGTTCTGTTTCTGTCTCTCTTTTCCACAGCAGTTGTTGATGATTCTGCCATTTCTATTTACACCCTATCTAGACTCATCTTTTGTTTCTTCACTTGTCTCATTACCATCTACTTTTGCCTTGTGTCATCATCCCTTTTGTCTCTCTAATCTTTCCTGCCTTCCACCCTATCACGGACCTTTCCTTTTGTTCTATCCCTCTTTCCCTCCCCCACACTTGCTTAAAAACCTGTTACATCACTAACTGTTCCAGTTCTGACGAAGGGTCATCGTCCTGAAACGTTAACTCTGTTTCTCTCTCTCCACAGATGCTGCCCGACCTGCTGAGTATTTCCAGCATTTTCTGTTTTTATTTCCGATTCCAGCATCTGCACTATGTTGCTTTTGTTTTGATCTTTTACGTCCACCTGAGAGAGCAGACGGGGCCTCGGTTTAACATCTCATCTGAAAGACGGCACCTTCGACAGTGCGGCGCTCCCTCAGCACCGCCCCTCCGACAGTGCGGCGCTCCCTCAGTACCGCCCCTCCGACAGTGCGGCGCTCCCTCAGTACTGCCCCTCCGACAGTGCAGCGCTCCCTTAGTACTGCCCCTCCGACAGTGCGGCACTCCCTCAGCACCGCCCCTCCGACAGTGCAGCGCTCCCCTAGCACTGCCCCTCCGACAGTGCGGCGCTCCCTCAGTACTGCCCCTCCGACAGTGCGGCGCTCCCTTAGTACTGCCCCTCCGACAGTGCAGCGCTCCCTTAGTACTGCCCCTCTGACAGTGCAGCGCTCCCTTAGTACTGCCCTCCAACAGTGCAGCACTCCCTCAGCACTGCCCTATCCAACAGTGCGGCGCTCCCTCTGCACTGCCCCTCCGACAGTTCGGCTCCCTCAGCACCGCCCCTCCGACAGTGCGGCGCTCCCTCTGCACTGCCCCTCCGACAGTGTGGCGCTCCCTTAGTACTGCCCCTCCGACAGTGCGGCGCTCCCTTAGTACTGCCCCTCCGACAGTGCGGCACTCCCTCAGCACCGCCCCTCCGACAGTGCGCCGCTCCCTCAGCACTGCCCCTCCGACAGTGCGGCGCTCCCTCAGTACTGTCCCTCCGACAGTGCGGCGCTCCCTTAGCACTGCCCCTCCGACAGTGCAGCGCTCCCTCAGCACTGCCCCTCCGACAGTGCGGCGCTCCCTTAGTACTGCCCCTCCGACAGTGCAGCACTCCCTCAGCACTGCCCTATCCGCAAGTGCGGCGCTCCCTCAGCAGCGCCCCTCCGACATTGCGGTGCTCCCTCAGCACTGCCCCTCCGACAGTGCGGCGCTCCCTCAGTACTGCCCCTCCGACAGTGCGGCGCTCCCTTAGCACTGCCCCTCCGACAGTGCAGCGCTCCCTCAGCACTGCCCCTCCGACAGTGCGGCGCTCCCTTAGTACTGCCCCTCCGACAGTGCAGCACTCCCTCAGCACTGCCCTATCCGCAAGTGCGGCGCTCCCTCAGCACTGCACTGGAATGTCAGCCTGTATTTTTGTGCTCAAGTCCCTGGAGTGGGACATGAACCCACAACCTTCTGACCCCGAGGTGAGAGTGCTGCCCACTGAGCCCCGGCTGAAGAACAACTGCTTGGGTGGAACTATATCCCAGCAGCTTCAGAAAGGATTGAACGATAGCGGGAAAAAAACTTGATCCCACTGCACTCTGGGCATTGGGACAAGGACTGGAAGGGAGTTTGGCACCATTAAATGGTATATACTTCAATGCAAGGAGTATAGGGAATAAGGCAGATGAGCTGCGAGCGATGAGGAAAGATTGGAGATGCTGGGTCTGTTTTCTTTGGAACAGAGGAGGTTGAGGGGAGACCTGATTGAGGTGTATAAAATTATGAGTGGCCTGGATAGAGTGGATTGGAAGGACCTGTTTCCCTTGGCAGGGGGTTCAATAACCAGAGGACATAGATTTAGTCATTGGGGGGAGGTTTAGAGGAGATAAAGGGGTAATTTCTTCACCCAGAGGGTGGTGGGGGTCTGGAACTCACTGCCTGAAAGGGTGGTAGAGGCAGAAACCCTCATCACATTTAAAAAGTACTTGGATGTGTACTTGAAGTGCCGTAACCTGCAGGGCTACGGACCGAGAGCTGGAAAGTGGGATTAGGCCGGATAGCTCTTGGTCGGCCGGCACGGACTTGATAGGCCGAAATGGCCTCCTTCCGTGCTGTAACTTTCTATGATTCTGTGATGGGGACGTGACTTGGTTTTGATATTTTCATTATGTGCTTTATTATAGCAGACGGAGATGGAAATGCACAACCCATTCTTCAGCTAAGTATTTCAGAAAGGCAGTGTTATCACAATAGGTAGTGTGGCCTGAATTTACCTCATATGTTTGTACATTGTATTGTTTTGTACACAAAACAAGCACTGGGATGTTGTAATTATACCCAGCGGAAAACCTTAATTAAAAATAAAGCCAGCAAAAAAAACACAGCACTAATTATTCCTCATTGCTTAATTACTCATCTCAGTTTACTTCTTTTACCTGAGTTCCTTTTATTGAACGACACACCCAGTTCACGTTGGACAACCTCCTGTTGTACTGCCACTGGACTTTGGGTTGGGACTTGATTATGTTGCATTTTATAATATGGACATTATTAGTTATTAACATGACAATTTTGGCTCACAAAGATTGCCTACTTCGAGCCTATTAATTATTATTTTAGACAAATATTAATGTGCTCTCCAGTGGCTTAGTTGGTTGTTGCGTCGCCCATTATGGAACTGATCCCTCTGAGATCTCTGTGCTCCTCCAATTCTGGCCACTTGAGCATCCCCGATTTTCATCACCCCACCATTGGCTTCAGCTGCCTAAGCCCTGGAATTTCCTTCTCAAGCTCTCCGCCCTTAAGACACTCCCTAAATCCTACCTCTTTGACCTGTCCTACTATCTCTTTATGTGGCTCGGTGTCCAAATTTGTCTGATAACGCTCCTGTGAAGCACCTTGGGGCATTTTTACTACATTAAAGGCGCTATATAAATGCAAGATGTTGTTTTTTTTGAGTTAGCTGGTCAGATGGGGTTGCATTACAAGTACTATGGATATCCTCAGTGCCCCTGAATTCATGAGTTGAGAAGGAATTTCTTCTCCCAGAGGGTTGTGAATCTCTGGAATTCTCTGCCCAAGGAAGCAGTTGAGGCTAGCTCATTGAATGTATTCAAGTCACAGATAGATAGATTTTTAACCAATAAGGGAATTAAGGGTTACGGGGAGCGGGCGGGTAAGTGGAGCTGAGTCCACGGCCAGATCAGCCATGATCTTGTTGAATGGCGGAGCAGGCTCGAGGGGCTAGATGTCCTACTCCTGTTCCTAATTCTTATGTTCTTATGTTCTTATACTGAGGTACACCTCCACTTGTGCTCACCACCTTCCAGTACCTCACCCAAATGGCCAGTCTTCATGTACGTGTCTAGTAAATGAGCGTTGCTGAGCCATGATACCATAAGGGTACGGCAACAGATTAGTTATGTTACTGGACTTGCTGGTAAGTGGTCCAAGGTTTGGTTGGGGGCAGGCATTGGGGGTGGCCAGTGGTGCACTGGGGTTCAGAATGGGGGGGGGGGGGCAGGGGGGGTCACAGGCATTTTACTCACCACGTGCTGGAGGAGAAGAGGAGACCAGGCCATCAGTGGGGATGGAGAGGTCCAGATTTTTGGGGGGGGTGGTGAGGGGGAGGAGGTGGAGGACCGATAGCCAGGTCCAGTCGCCGCAGGAGATCCAGCTGGGAGGTCCAGGTCGCGCCGAGTCTTCCAGCCACTGCAGGAGGTCCAGTCGGGAGGTCCAGGTCGCGCCGAGTCTTCCAGCCACTGCAGGAGGTCCAGCCGGGAGGTCCAGGTCGCGCCGAGTCTTCCAGCCACTGCAGGAGGTCCAGCCGGGAGGTCCAGGTCGCGCCGAGTCTTCCAGCCACTGCAGGAGGTCCAGCCGGGAGGTCCAGGTCGCGCCAAGTCTTCCAGCCACTGCAGGAGGTCCAGCTGGGGGGTCCAGGTCGCGCCGAGTCTTCCAGCCACTGCAGGAGGTCCAGCCGGGAGGTCCAGGTCGCGCCGAGTCTTCCAGCCACTGCAGGAGGTCCAGCCGGGAGGTCCAGGTCGCGCCGAGTCTTCCAGCCACTGCAGGAGGCCCAAGTCGAGTCGTCGCAGGAGGACCAGCCGGGAGACACCGATGTGCGGTGTGGTGGGAGGCCTGGTAATCCTATCTCAGCACTTCACTGGTACAGTCAGCCTAGAATTTTGTGCTCGGGTCTCTGGAGTGGGACTCGATTCCACAACCTTCGGCTCCGAGGCGAGGATGCTGCCCGCTGAGCCACAGCTGATACGCCATGTTATGCCTCCATAAGTACATTTCCTTGATCCTAGGTTGAACTTGTGCTCTCTGCTGAGTTCACTGAGCTCAGCCAGAATAGTAATGGTAGTACTACAATTGGGTTCATTGACTTCGGGCTGAGGAGATGAAAAAAATTGGCCCGCATTTCTACACCGGATCACTGTCCAGTAGTTCCTGCTGGAAAGTGCGTATGTTTAAATGTCAGGTGAAGACAGAATTGGGCCAGATGTGATGCCGATAGTTGACTGCTGTAATGTATTTGCTTCATGGGTTCTTTGCTTAAGAATTCATAGCAACACATTGCTATTAAGAACTAGTTGGTTTATTAGCAAAAGGTTTAACAATCACACTACACATTACCAGTTCATCCACCAGGCTCACAACCACCTACTATATTGTAGATCCCCCCGAACCCAACTGGCTGGGATTTTATTGAGTCTTGTGAACATCACGTGACTGGCTAAGCCACTCCCAACTCAACAGCTCTACAACTATTTTGAGCACAACTTTAAATCAAGTGCCCCCTTTTGGTAAGGCCACAAATTTACAAATAAAACTTTAAAGGAAACTTAAATCAAATTAAAATTTAGTTGCCGCGGTTAATGATGCACTCCAGTCCCTCCGGTACCCACCTCTCGCGGAAGGCCGCAAGCGTACCGGTGGACACCGCGTGCTCCATCTCCAGGGACACCCCTGGCTCGGATGTAACCGCAGAAGAGAGGCAGGCAGTTGGGCTGAACGACCCCCTCGACTGCCCGCTGCCTGGACCGGCTAATGGCTCCCTTGGCCAGGCCCAGGAACAGACACCAGCGCTACAACTATTTTGGTACAACAGCTCTACACTTTTAGAGTAAACAAATAAACATTAGATCAAGTGCCCCCCGATCTGGGGGACACTCCAAACATTTCGCAAGGCCCTTTTTTTTTGTGTTTTTTTTTGTATTTTTGACAACAGCTCTACAACTCTTTTGGGGAGTACAAATAAACATTAGATCGAGTGCCCCCCCCCCCGATCTGGGGGACACTCCAGACACTTCTAACAGCCCTCTTTTTTTTGTTTTTTTGTAGGGTTTTTTTTAGGGCATTAAAATTCCATATTTTACAAGTGCCCCCTTTAAAAGGGGAGGGGAACACTTAAAAACCCCGGCAATTAAAACAAATTAAACTTTAAAACATAAAATCAAATTAAAATTTGGTTGCCAGGGGTGATGATGCACTCCAGTCCCTCCGGCGCCCACAACAGCTCTACAAACCTGTGAGCATCCTCACAGGTGCATACATTACAACTGCCAAAACTTACTGCCTATTGTCACACACGAAGAAGGCAGGCCCTACTTGGCTAAGGTCCTAGACCCATGGCATCATGTCCCAGCAAGAAGCTGAAACCTTCATGAAGGGACGAGAAAAAATGGTGAAAAAAAATTAACTATGGAGTTAACAGTTGCTAGTATCATAACCCATCTGGAATATTCAGCCTAAAATGCTTTGAGTTTGTATGCTGACAGTAGCAAAAACCAGCCTATAATGGGCAACAATAGAGTTACTGTCTCTCGCTCTAATAAGTCATCTACAATGATTTCATGTCTTTATTTAGAGGCAGAAAGAACAGAGATAGTCATCAGGTCAGTGAATAATCAGACAAATCAATTTTGGCAAACATGATAAAACCCAAACAAGAACTCATTAACAGCGTGCTTTCACTGATGGTAAACAAATTTATTTACAGCTGAGTGCTGCTAAAGAAAGGCTCACAGATTCGGCACAGAGTAGGTGGTCTGGGCCTGCACATCACTGTGAATGTCATCAAACTAGGGTCATTTAGCCCTGTGTGACCAAACATCTATGTAGCCCGACAGAAATGTTTCCAGACCTTTCCCAATGTCTTGGTTGGGAAACGCAGCATGCAGCGGAACTGTACAGCCGGGAACGTCCTCACTCTGATTCCCAGTCTATGCTGTGTTAGCTGCTCTCACCCAGAGCAACAGGCGGGGGAGGTGGGGGGGAGGGGAGGGGAGGGGAGGGGGTCTACAAATTGAGTTGTGCTTCTGGGCTTGCGAGTGAAAGAAATGGGTCAGGATTCCAGCTCCTGATTGCTATCCAGCGACCTGATGAAAAGTGCAATTGTGTGGCTGTTAAGTGAGCACAGCATCATGCTCAGCTGTTATTAACCCCCCCCCCCCAAGCACAGTCAAATAGCCTTCTGGTATTCATTGAGGGGCCACCCACATAGAAAGTGGCCACACGGGCAACATAGTGGAGTAACAAAACTGATGGAGGGTGTCACATCTAATGTCCATGCATGTGCAGTTTTCGAGAGTCATTGGATAGGATAACAGAACACAGGATATACGGCACAGACACAGGCCATGCCGGCGTTTATGCTCCACTCGAGCCTCCTCCCGTCTTTTCTCATCTAAATTTATCAGCATAACCCTCTATTCCCTTCTCCCTAACCTCCCCTTAAATGCATCGATACTATTCGCTTCAACCACTCCCTGTGGTAGCGAGTTCCACCTTCTCACCACTCTCTGGGTAAAGATGTTTCTTCTGAATTCCCCATTGGGTTTCTTGGTGACTATCTTATATTGATGGTCTCTAGTTATGCTCTTCCCCACAAGTGAAAACATTCTATCAAAACCTTCACTAATTTTAAACACCCCTCGGCCTTTTCTTTTCAAGAGAAAAGAGACACAGCCTGTTCATCTTTACCTGATAGGTATAACCTCGCATTTCAGTTATCAACCTTGAAAATCTATTTTGCACCCTCTTCAATGCCTCTATATCCTCCTCATTATACGGCGACCAGAACTCTCCACTGGCTGATTCATACCTAGCATAAAGGAAGATGGTTGTGGTTGTTGGAGATCAATCATCTCAGCCCCAGGAGGATGCAGGAGTTCTCCAGGGCAGTGTCCTAGAACCAACCATCTTCAGATAGTTCTTCAATGACCTTCTCTCCATCGTAAGGTCACAAGTGGGGATGTTTGCACAGTTTTCAGATCCATTTGCAACTCTTCAAATAATGGAGCAGTCCATGCCCGCATACAACAAGACCTGGACAACATTCAGGCTTGGGCTGATGAGTGGCAAGTAACATTCGCGCCACATAAGTGACAGGCAATGACCATCTCCAACAAGCGATAGTGTAACCACCGCCCCATGACATTCAGCGGCATTACCATCGCCGAATCCCCTACCATCAACATCCTGCGGAGCGGGTCACCATTGACCAGAAACTTAACTGGACCAGCCACATACATACTGTGGCAACAAGAGCGGATCAGAGACTGGGCATTCTGTGGCGAATGTCTCATCTCCTGACTCCCCAAAGCCTTTCCACCATCTACAAGGCACAAGTCAGGAGTGTGATGGAATACTCTCCACTTGCCTGGATGAGTGCAGCTCCAACAACACTCAGGAAGCTCAACACCATCCAGGACAAAGCAGCCCCCTTGATTGGCCCCCCATCCACCACCTTCAACATTCACTCCCTCCACCACCGGCGCTCCGTGGCTGCAGTGTGCACCATCTACAAGATGCACTGCAGCAACTCACCAAGGCTTCTCCGGCAGCACCTCCCAAACCCACGACCTCTACCACCCAGAAGGACAAGGTCAGCAGGCGCATGGGAACACCATCACCTCCAAGTTCCCCTCCAAGTCACATACCATCCTGGCTTGGAAATATATCGGCCGTCCCTTCATTGTCGCTGGGTAAAAATCCTGGAACTCCTTAACAGCACTGTGGGAACACCTTCACCATACGGACTGCAGTGGTTTAATAAGGTGGCTCACCACCACCTTCTCAAGGGGCAATTATGGATGGGCAATAAATGCCGGCCTTGCCAGCGACGCCCACATCCCAGGAACTGATAAACAAAAATTGCCGCTATGTCAGTCAAATGATTATTCAACAGGTATCCAGGAGGCTGCTTGGGTACTGGCCTCAGCATATTGACCCACTTTCAGATCAAAGCAGAGCTGAGTGCCTGGTGGACAGGACTCCCCTGTTGGGGCAGACAAGTTGCAGTTAATGGTTCTGGTTCTCTTGTGATCTCATTGAATGGCGGAGCAGTCTCAAGGGGCTGAATGGCCTCCTCCTTGTTCTATGTTCCTACATGAACTCCATTTATTTGCCTTTGCTCCATATCCCTGGATACCCTTACGTAACCAAAATCTATTGATCTCCGCCTTGAAAATTTCAATTGGCCCACCTTCCACAGCATTTTGGGTGTGTGGGGGAGGAGGTAGGGGAACGGGAGTTCCAGATTTTCACTAATCTTTGTGCAAAAGTGCTTACTGATTTCACTCCTAAAATTGCCTACTTTTAATTTTAAGATAGTGCTAAGCCACTTAAGTACTGATGACCAGAGTATGTGGGTCGGAAGCTCAGCCTGGGTTGAATTAGGGTGCCGAGACTGTGAACGGTCTGGTTTAACCTTAGACAGTGGCTGGGGAGGGAGATGGTTTAGAAGGGATTTGAGGGGAAATTTCTTCACCCAGAGGGCGGTGGGGGTCTGGAACTCACTGCCTGAAAGGGTGGTAGAGGCAGAAACCCTCACATTTAAAAAGTACTTGGATGTGCACTTGAAGTGCCGTAACCTACAGGGTTACGGACCCAGAGCTAGAAAGTCATCATCATAGGTAGCCCCTCGAAACGAGGATGACTTGCTTCCACGCCAAAAAAAGGATGAGTTCACAGATGTTTCAATGAAGGACTAATAGTCCAGGTCCTGAGCTACATATTGAAGGGTGGAAGATGCCTGTGCGTGGATTTTTTTAGTGTGTAGTGGCCGTTGCACACCAGCCACCACACGGGCTTGACAGAGCTTGGGATAGCCTCTTGTTGGTCGGGGCGGACACGATGGGCCAAAATGGCCTCCTTCCGTGTTGTAAACTTCTATGATTCTATGGAACTGGTGGCGTGGGCTGGAGACAATGCGGCTTGAGTTTTCCCATTGTTTAACTGGAGGAAATTGCAACTTATCCAAGATTCGATGTCGGATCAGGAGTCTGAAAGGGCTCAAGACATCGGTGCATGGGCGGAAGCTGACCCCATGTGTTCGGACGCTGCCGCCAAGCATGTAGATGAGAAAGAGGAAGGAGCCAAGGATGGATCATTGGGGAACTCCAGAGGATCGATCCTTCGCTCCTCCTTTTCCGCATCTTACATGAGCACCCTATACTGTTCCTCCATTACACTAGAGATGATCCAAAACTCGGCAACCCTGTGTCCTAACTTGCACCAAGTCCCGCTCACCCATCACCCCCTGTGCTCGCTGACCTACATTGGCTCCCGGTTATGCAATGCCTCGATTTCAAAATTCCCATTCTTGTTTTCAAATCCCTCCATGGCCCTCGCCCCTCCCTATCTCTGTAATCTCCTCCAGCCCCACAATCCCCCGAGATGTCTGTGCTCCTCTAATTCTGCCCTCTTGAGCATCCCTGATTATAATCGCTCCACCATCGGTGGCTTTCTGTTGCCTGGGCCCCAAGCTCTGGAACTCCCTGCCTAAACCTCTCTGCCTCTCTTTCCTCCATCAAAACGCTCCTTAAAACCTACTTCTTTGACCAGCTTTTGGTCATTTGTGCTAATTTCAACTTATGTGGCTCGATGTCAAATACTCCTGTGAAGTGCCTTGAGATGGTTCGCTACATAGAAACATGGAAAATAGGTGCAGGAGCAGGCCATTCGGCCCTTTGAGCCTGCACCGCCATTCAATATGAACATGGCTGATCATGGCTACGTTAAAGGCGCTATATAAATACAAGTTTTTGTTGTACACTACCTGAAATCAGTTAACTTAGCACAGACCAGGGATCAAAGTTGGTTCTTTGCTTGGCTGTTATGGTGTCTTTCTCAGCTTGAGAGCAGTCTACTGGTGTTTTGTTGAACACTACGATTTGATTCAGCTGTGCTGTAAAGCGCTTTATTATTTTTTTTTAAGTGTTTTTTCCGTCCTTGGAAGTTTTTGCACCTTAGATTTCTGAGAGAACATAAATAATGTGACTGTCTGCAGCAGCACAAAACCCCTCCAATGTTCCCTTCAGCTGCAGACAGCAACAGGTTACCTTAGTGAGCGTTGCTCCAGTTTGCATCAGTGTCAATCTCATCGCTCCTCTGAGCACTTTCCGGTGTGAGATTGAGGCATCCAGATCGGACTCAATAGTGACGGCTGTCATTGCTCAGCTGGCTGATCCCCACTATCTACGCTCACATATGAAGAATGATAGCGGATGAGGTTTGCATTCTTTCTTCATTCTCAGGATGTCGTTGACAAGGCCGGCATCTACTGCCCATTTGTAGCTGTCGGTGGTGGATCTTCACAACTGCAAGAGAAATGCAGGAAACAGCACCAACCCTTGTACAGGGCCGCCTTTGACACTGCTAACCGCGAGGGACTATGGAGCGTCCTCCGCCGTTTCGGCTGCCCCCAAAAAGTTTGTCGCCGCCCTCCGCCTGCTCCACGATGGCATGCAAGCCTGTGATCCTGACCAACGGAGCCACCATAAACCCAATCAACGTCCGAACTGGGGTCAAGCAGGGCGGTGTCATCGCGCCAACCCTCTTTTCGATCTTCCTCGCTGCAATGGTTTGGGACAACGAAGTGGCTCGCTAGGGCCACATCAGAGGGCGGTTAAGAGTCAATGACGTTAGGGTTGGACTGGAGTCCCAAATAGGGCAGACCGGGTAAGGACAGCAGATTTCCTTCCCTAAAGGACATTAGTGAACCAGTTGGGTAATGAAGGTGGTCAGTGCTCATGGAATAGTGACCAAGGGCAGGAGTCCTGACCGATTTTTAACTTCTCTAATCCAGTGTCCAATTGTAATACTCGTACTGCTGCCCCAGCGGAGATCAGCTAACTCTGCATTGACTGGGAATAGAATCTGGGACATTTTCTTTGTACTGCATTTATTTGTACTGCCAAAATGGCTGCCATGCTCCACCCTTTGTTTCTGATTGGTCCCCTTGGAGGATAAGCCACATCCTGAAGTTTCACAGGAGTGTGTCACTGGAACCACCCATCCCAAGGTCTCATTGACTTTGCAAATTGTAACTCGATCCGCTTTGACTTCCTGAAGCGACAGAGGACAGAGCTCCCCAGAAGACAGCAAGGGAGGAGGGCGGAGCTTGACAGGGGGCGGGGCTTGTCACCTGTCGGTCAAAAAAGTGCAGTACATATAGTTAGTCCTTTTTTTAAATTCCTTCATGGGATGTGGGCGTCGCTGGCAAGGTCGGCATTTATTGCCCATCCCTAATTGCCCCTCGAGAAGGTGGTGGTGAGCCGCCTTCTTGAACTGCTGCAGTCCGTGTGGTGAAGGTGCTCCCACACAGCGCTGACTTTGTCCTAGTGGTGGCTTGGTACAACTGAGTGTCTCGCTAGGCCATTTCAGAGGGCAGTTAAGAGTCAACCACATTGCTGTGGGTCTGGAGTCACATATCAGCCAGACCGGGTAAGGACGGCAGATTTCCTTCCCTGAAAAGAAAGACTTGCATTTATATAGCGCCTTTCACGACCACTGGACATCTCAAAGCGCTTTACAGCCAATGAAGTACTTTTGGAGTGTAGTCACTGTTGTAATGTGGGAAACGCAGGGCATTAGTGAACCAGATGGGTTTTTATGACAACCCAGTGGTTTCACGGTCACCATTACTGAGATCTAAATTCCAAATTTATTTAATTAACTGAATTTAAAATCCCCAGCCGTGGTGGGATTTAAACTCACGTCCACCGGAATATTAATCCAGGCCTTTGGATTACTAGTGCAGTAATAGGACCACTGTGCTACCGTACCCTCAGAATGCACTTACAATACAGGGGTAATTAGCCCAACTTTGGACAGGCACTGCACACCAATCTCCAACCATTTCAAATAGTGAGGCTTCGCACTGGATGCACAAAGCTAGAAATTAGCCCATACAAATTTACCATCAGTGCAAAGTAGCCTTCACCCTCACAACGTTAAACCTGTGTTGTGTTACTGTGGTGTTGAGGCCGGCCCTGACTCCCTCCTCCGAATATTCTCATTCTGCTTCCCTGTCGAGTTGGGCCCTGACTCCAGACTCTATACGATAACTCCGGCGCCAGCGCAAAGCCAAGCCACTTCCTCCCGACGCTAGACGTAGCATCACTTCAGCCCACGTCCCCTTTCGCACGCAACTCGTCCAATGTCTTGGAGGGCAGTGAAAATATGAAAACACAACATTGGCATTTTCACATCAGCTGAAATTAAAATCAAAATGACCTGTCTCTTTGGATATTCAAAAGCACAGCTGCTGGAGTAGATTGTGCTGAATAGAATTATGTAGTACATGCTGCTCTCTGTTTGGCATTGGGCTCTCATTCACCAGATCGCAAATAGCACATGCTTCCCTGCATCAGGTGGTTACGACATCTCGTGGATGCACGCTCACTCGCTCTATATAATTTGACATAAGAAATGGTGTCAAGAGGAGGTCATTCAGCCCCTCGAGCCTGTTCTGCCATTCAATGAGATCATAGCTGATCTGCGACCTAACTCCATATACCCGCCTTTGCCCCAAATCCCTTAATACCTTTGGTTAACAGGAAGCTATCAATCTCAGATTTAAAATTAGCAATTGATCTAGCAGCAGGTGCCGTCTGTGGAAGAGAGTTCCAAACCTCTCCCACCCTTTGTGTGTAGAAGTGTTTCCTAATTTCACTCCTGAAAGGTCTGGCTCTAATTTTTAGACTCTGCCTCTAGTCCCAGACTCCCCAACCAGCAGAAATAGTCTCTGTCTATCTACCCTCTCTGTTCCCCTTAATATCCTGAAAACTTCGATCAGATCACCCCTTAACCTTCTAAATTCCAGGGAATACAACCCTAGACCTTAAAGACCTATTATCATCATAGGCAGTCCCTCGGAATCGAGGAAGACTTGCTTCCGTTCTTAAAATGAGTTCTCAGGTGGCTGTACAGTCCAATACGAGAGCCACAGTCCCTGTCACAGGTGGGACAGACAGTCGTTGAGGGAAAGGGTGGGTGGGACTGGTTTGCCGCACGCTCTTTCCACTGCCTGCGCTTGATTTCTGCATGCTCTCGGCGCTGAGACTCGAGGTGCTCAGCGCCCTCCCGGATACACTTCCTCCACTTAGGGCGGACTGGTCTTTGGCCAGGGACTCCCAGGTGTCGGTGGGGATGTTGCACTTTATCAGGGGGGCTTTGAGGGTGTCCCTGTAACGTTTCCTCTGCCCTCCTTTGGCACGTTTGCTGTGAAGGACCCATGGCATTATTGAAAGAAGAGAAGGGAGGTTCCTTGGGGGCCTCACCATCAATCCTTCCTCGACCAACACAAACAAAAACACATTAACTGGCCACTCACTGCATTATCATTTGTGGGATCTAGCTGTGTGCAAAATGGCGGCTGTGCATGCCAAAATAGCAACACTTCAAAGTAATTCATTGTATCTGACGTACTTTGAGGGATTGGTTAAGGTGCGATATAAATAGAAATATTTATTTTCTTTCCTTATTAATATAACAGAAATTCATTTTATATAAAGAAAGACTTGCATTTAAAAAGCACCTTTCACAACCACTGGACGTCCGAAAGTGTTTTACAGATAAAGAAGTATTTTTTTTTTAAGTGTAATCACAGTCAGAATGTAGGAAACGCAGCAGCCAATTTGCACACGGCAAGCTCTCACAAACAGCAATGTGATAATGACCAGATAATCTATTTAGTGATGTTGATTGAGGGATAAATATTGCACCAGAGATAACTCCCCTGCTCTTCTTCGAAATAGTGCCATGGGACCTTTTATGTCCACCTGAGAGAGCAGACGGGGCTTTGGTTTAATGTCTCATCCGAAAGACGGCATCTCTGACAGTGCAGCGCTCACTCAGTACTGCCCCTCCGACAGTGCAGCGCTCACTCAGTACTGCCCCTCCGACAGTGCAGCGCTCACTCAGTACTGCCTCTCCGACGGTGCAGCACTCCCTCAGCTCTGCCCCTCCGACAGTGCAGCACTCCCTCAGCACTGCCCCTCCGACAGTGCGGCACTCCCTCAGCACTGTCCCTCCGATGGTACAGCACTCCCTCAGCACTGCACTGGGAGTGTCAGCCTAGATTTTTGTGCTCAAGTCCCTGGAGTGGGACTATGAACCCACAACCTTCTGACAAAGACAAGAGTGCTACCCACTGAGTCATGGCTGACACATATTATTGACGCAAAACCCTCTTTAACTTAACTACCCGTGGAAACTAAGAAGAATTGACACAAATTATTTTAATATTTATAAAGCAAAACCTTGTTTGATCTTGCTGTATTGTAATGCAGCATACTGCATATGGACAAAAAGATGACTTTGAAAGAGTTAGGGTAGGCAGAAGACTATATATATATATTGGTAAGAGCCAAATTCCATAAGTTGGTACTCCTGATTAAGCGTTAACAAAATGGTGAAAAACACACGTGCAGTGGGTGACCCAGTGGTTTGACACAATGAGTAACCAATCTTCATAGACGTGAAGCTCAAAGTTCAATCTCAGTTAGCTTATCTCAAAGGGTAGCATTATCGGCTGTTACTATTGGCTAGAGAGAGAAAACTTTGTTAGGATTTCTGCTGCTGAACACTATCCAATGGCCCCCGCTGGAAAGGCTTGGGTGTGGACATAATTGGGCTTAGCTGCAATGGTCCCCTTGGTTGAATAACCTAGCAATATTCACTGGGGGAGATTTCCAGGCATCCTGCTGAGCAGGTACAGGCCGATAGCACCCTTAACATTGCAGGCATGAACATTTCCGCCATCACCATTTCGCCTGGGTCCTCAGGACAGGTATCCCGGGTGGCCGCCTGAAGCAAGCGCACGGCTAATTTAGGTATTTTAAGTAGTGTCAGCCGTGGCTTGGTGGGTAGCACACTCGCTTCTGAGCTGAGGTGGATGTAAAAGATCCCATGGTACTATTTCGAAGAAGAGCAAGGGAGTTATCCCTGGTGTCCTGGCTAATATTTACCCCTCAACCAACATCACTAAAAGCAGATTATCTGGTCATTATCACATTGCTGTGTGTGGGAGCTTGCTGTGCGCAAATTGACTGCTGCGTTTCCCACATTACAACAGTGACTACACTCCAAAAAGTACGTCTTTGGCTCTTTTACTTCCACGTGAGAGAGCAGACGGGGCCTCAGTTTAATGCCTCATCCAAAAGACGGCACCTCCGACAGTGCAGCACTCCCTCAGTACTGCACTGGGAGTGTCAGCCTAGATGTTTTGTGTTCAAGTCCCTGGAGTGGGACTTGAACCCACAACCTGCTGACTCAGAGGCGAGGGTGCTGCCCACTGAGTCACAGCTGGGGAGTTGCAGCATTCTGACTCTCGTGACTGCCTATGTGCAAATCAGAAAGGCGTGGGACCCGAGAGGAACCTAGAGGCGTTGGTATTCCCTTGATCTTACCCACTCTTGTCCCTCTTGGTGTGTAGAGGTCATGGGGCTGAGAGGTGCTGTCAAAGCAAGCTTGTGAGCTGCTGCAGTGCATTCTGCAGATAGTACACACTGCAGCCACAGTGTGGCGATGGTAGAGAGAGTGGATATTGAGTTCAGTGGCAGGGGTGACGATCAAGCAATCTGCTTTGCCATGGGTAGTGTGTCTTACGTCTTGATTTCTACTCAGCAAATAAATGGTTGTCACAAACAAGCTGTATAGAAATTAGTACGGCAACATCTGGACTTATTTATAAAGCATATTTATAAAGCATATATAATCTGATAAGTTTTACATTTAGTTTGACACATTTAGAAAACCATCGCAACCAACTAAGATGTAATTGAGAAAGTGCAGGTACACTCTGAAACATAGCCAACCTGAACACTACCCCCAACTGCATTCAGTGGCCAAGGATTTTTATGTAACATGAAATAACAACAAAAGACTTGCAATGATATAGCACCTTTCATGACCACCAAATGTCTCAAAGTGCTTTACAGCCAATTAAGTACTTTTGGAGTGCAGTCACTGTTGTAATGAGGGAAACGACGCAGCCAATGTGCGCACAGCAAGCTCCCACACACAGCAATGTGATAATGACCCAGATCATCTGTTTTTTTGTTATGTTGATTGAGGGATAAATATTGGGCCAGGACACCGGGGAGAACTCCCCGGCTCGTCTTCGAAATAGTGGCCACAGAATCTTTTACATCCACCTGAGAGGGCAGACGGGGCCTCGGTTTAACGCCTCATCACAACCTTCTGACTCAGAGGCAAGTGTGCTACACACTGAGCCACAGCTGACACTCAAAATAATGTGGGGGTTTTAAATGAACGAAAATGCTCATTTGGCTTCTTTTAAGTCCAACAACAATTCTCGCTTTTCATTCTGATTTTACAAAATGTTTCTAGAAACATAAATAAAATCTACTACAGACTGTGGTTTAAGACTGTGTGTGTGCGCGTGTGCTAGTTGATAGCACATTCCCTTGCATGTAGGAGCCAAGACCAAAGTGCACAGGGCAGTTGGACCAGACAACAGTTTATAAAACCTCTTTATATGTATCCTGATTTAATACAGAATTTACAAATCTTTGTTCTGGATCAGATCTAATGCAGTATAATTTATTTAATACGTCTTCAAATTAGGGTCGGTTGACTTCAAAGGGGTCAACAAGGTGATCAAATAGGGAGGTGGCAAAGGCTTTAAACTAGTAAGATAGGGGGAGGGATTTAAAAGAAACGTAACCAGCCTAAATATAAACAAAACAGGAAAAGAGAGCATGGGAAATAATAAAGTAAGAGAGGACATTAATGGCAAGAGAATAAATAGTTAGAACAGGAGTCTAAAAAGATGGTTAAACATAAAGTGAGAGGAAATCCTATTAAAAATGAGTTAGACGGTACAGCAATGCACACAGTGTATGTAACAAAACAGGGAAGCTGGAGGCAGTCATGCGTTGCGAGGAACGAGACATGGTAGGGATTACTGAGACATGGCTACAGAAAAATCAGGACTGGGACATTGCAAGTATAACATATTTAGAAAAGATAGAGAGGGAAAAAGGGGAGGTGGTGTAGCTATACTTATTAGGGATAAGTGAAGCAGCTATCAGCAAGACAAAAATAGAATCCATATGGATAGGGATAAATAATAATAAAGGATCAATCACACTAATAGGTGTAGTCTACAGTCCACCTAACAGTGGAGGAAGAAATATACAGACAAATTAGGGAAATGAGTAAAAAACAGAGAATAATAATCATGGGGGATTTCAACTACACCGATATTAATTGGACAGAAGAGGTAGGTAAAGGGGATAAGGGAATGGAGTTCCTACAATGTGTACAGGATTCCTTTCTAACCCAATATGTAAAAAATCCAACAAGGGAGGGTCCGCTATTGGATCTAGTAATGGGGAATGAACCAGAGCAGATAAGAGAAATAAAAGTAGGGGAACATCCAGGCAATAGTGACCATAATATACGCTTTAAGATGTTAATTGAGAAGGACATAAATGTGACGAAAACCAGGGTAATAGATTGGAGAAAAGCTGATTTTGAGGGGCCGAGAATAGAACTTGGGAAAATAAAATGGGCGACAATATTGGCCAACAACGATGTAGAACAGCAATGGGAAACATTTAAAACAGTGTTCAACAGAGTGCAGGAACAATATATTCCGCGAAAAGGAAAGAACAAACTAAACAGTAATGAGACTCCATGGATGAATAAAGCCATATGGGAACAATTAAAGATAAGGAAAGAGGCATACATTAAATACATAGACAGCAGGGGAGTGCATGATAAGGGAGAATACGAAGAGATTAGGAGATAAGTTTAAAAAAAAACAATTAGGAAGGCAAAGAGGAACTACGAAATTAAATTATCAAGGAACATAAAACAAAATATTTTCCAGGCACCTTAATAAAAAAAGGACGGTTGGGATGGGAATATGGCCATTAAGGGATAGACAGAATAATACCACAGGTAACAATGGAGATATGGCAGAAATATTAAATAATTATTTTGCTTCAGTATTTATCAAGCAGATAGAACAGGTGGACATGACATTTGATGATGAGATCAGAAATGAGGTAAGTGCATTTAAAATTAAGAGGGGATATATTAAATAAATGAATCAAACTCAGAGGATAAAACCCCTGGTCCGGATGGATTGTATCCACGCATTTTAAAAGAATCTAGGGAAGAGATAGCAGAGGCATTACCACACATGTTTAATAATTCATTAACAAAAGGTGTAGTGCCAGAGGACTGGCGTATAGCTGACGTAATACCTATTTTTAAGAAGGGGGGATAGAATCTGTCCAAGGAATTAAAGACCAGTCAGCTTAACATTGGTGATAGGTTAAAATAATGGAATCCCTACTAAAGGAGAAAATAGAACATCTAGAAACCAAAAATATAATAATGAATAGTCAGCATGGATTTCAAAAGGGAAAGTCCCGTTTGACTAACCTCATTGAATTTTTTGAAGAGGTAACAGAGAGAGTAGACAAGGGTAATACAGTAGATGTAATTTATCTAGATTTTAAAAAGGCCTTCGATAAGATTCCCCATAATAGACTGATGAACAAGGTCAGAGAATGCAGAGTCAGGGGACAAGTAGCAGAATGGATCGCTAGCTAGCTTCAAGACAGAAAGCAGAGAGTAAGGGTAAAGGGTAGTTATTCACAGTGGCAGAAGATGGGGAACACTGTTGTTCACAATTTATATTAACGATTTAGACTTTGGAATGAAAAACACAATTTCTAAATTTGTGGATGACACCAAATTGAGGGGACAGTCAATACTGAGAAGGACTGCAACAAATTACAGGAGGAAATTAATAAACTTGCAGAATGGGCATATAATTGGCAAGTGAAGTTCAACACAGATAAATGTGAGGTATTACATTTTGGTAGGAAGAATAGGGAGATCACTTATTACTGGGAGGGTGCGAGTCTGGGTGGGGTAGAGGAACAAAGGGATCTGGGAGTACAAATACACAAATCACTAAACGTTGCGACGCAGGTTAGCAAGACCGTAAAAAAGCAAACCAAGCACTAGGGTTTATTTCTAGAGGGATAGAATTGAAAAGTAGGGAAGTTATGCTAAACCTGTATCGAATCTTGGTTAGACCACGCTTAGAGTACTGCATACAGTTCCGGTCACCATATTATAAACAGGATATAGAGGCACTGGAGAGGGTGCCGAGAAGATTTACAAGGATGATACCAGAAATGCGAGGTATACATACCAGGAAAGGATGAACAGGCTGGGTCTCTTTTCTCTTGAAAAAAGAAGGCTGCAATGTGGCCGAATAGGTTTTTAAAATGATGAAAGGTTTTGATAGAGTGGATACAGCGAGAATGTTTCCACTTGTGGGGAAGTGCATAACTAGAGGCCATCAATATAAGATACCAAGAAATCCAATGGGGAATTCAGAAGAAACTTCTTTACCCAGAGAGCGGTGAGAATGTGGAACCCACTACCACAGGGAGGGGTTGAGGCGAATAGTATCGATGTATTTAAGGGAAGGCTGGACAAGCATATGAGGGAGAAGGGAATAGAGGGTTATGCTGATAGATTTAGATGAGGAAAGATGAGGAGGAGGCGAGAGAGACTGGTTGGGCTGAATATCCTATGTAATGCAATCCTATGTAATCAGATTTATGTCTGGACATAGAATTCCTGAGACTGCTGCATTGCTCTGAGCCTGTTGACTGACTAGCTCATTATTTCAGTTGTATACAAATAGCAGGCATTTTCTGCAATGAGCACGCTGCTTTGAGTAATCGAGTAACTCTCCCAGATTTTTGGACAGGGAGATTTCCTGAAATTGTGTCAATATTTTCAGGGGGGATCCCCAACATATTAAACTTTTGAAAACCATTGATTTATGTACTACAACCTTAAATAATACCACACTTTAACATTCTTAGCAGTTCTTATACCAGAACCAAAACATTTGCTCCTCCAAAAAAAGTACATGTTCTTGGGGCTTTGATTGAATGAATTACGAGAGAATTGCAAGTCGGCAAAATGTAATCTTAATTTAAATGAAATGATTATATGGTATATGAGATATCATACATGAGTCACCCATTTTCCCTTCTGGAACATTTAGCATTTGTTAATGTTCGGGGTGATCTCATAGTGTTAGCATCAGTTCCCTCCTGCAAAACTATTTAATCTGGACTGAGCTTCAAGCCCTCCCAACACCAGACACACACACAAAAAAACCCAGGGATTCACCACAATCCTTGAAGCAACCTTGCCGAATGCAGTCAAATCCACATGCATGCAAATCTGGTGTAAGGAAATCTTGACTAAGTCTCAATTTGTTCCTGACATACCTCACTTGAACAGCCAGCCCTGTTGTATGTAAATTGACTCATGCTTATTCAACAAAAGTATGTTCCTCTCAGACAATGTGGTTTTGCAGAACTGAATATATTTTTCTTGCACATCTGAACCAGAAACTAAAATAATCCATTCGATTGTGAAGCAGCTTGCCAATAATCCCAATTCTCTTAAAACAATGTACTGACTTTTTTTGCACTATTGTTGTGATACCTGTGACTTACTGAGATAGAAGGAAGACATCTGTTAACTATCCTTTTTGACCCAGTGCATTGCACCTATTAAAATAGTGCAAAAAAAACATAAATAAATTGTTCACAAAAATTACAACTGTTGACACGAAAATAAACATGGATTGATGGGAAACAGTAGGATCTTACAACACTTTACCATAAACAAACTTGTGTTTGTATAATCCTCAGCCTGTTCAGGAAGATACTTCAAAGATACTTTGCAATTAAAAAGGGGGGGGGGAAAGAGGGGATTCTGAGCAGGAGAAATGGCAAACAGAAAGGGAGGGGGAAACCATTGACGGCTTCAAGGTTTTTGAAAACAGGGAAAGAGGGAACTCGGCAAGGAGTTCCAGATCACTATACTTTTGTTTGTTTAATAACTCTCTCTTGAATCCCATTAATTTATTTTTCTTATATGTGTTGATTTTAATACAGCAATGTTTTTTTATTTTGAAGGATGTTTCATCAATTGGCAGAAGCGATTTAAAATTGGATTTTAAGCGCATAAAGGAGCAGAGTAATTAAATATGCTCGTTTGAACGAATTATCCCAGAGGAAAGATTTCCCCCCCAGATAACCAGCCCTCGGTGCAATTTCCTGCAACTGTTTGCCTCTGAAATATCTGCGGCATTTCTCAATTTCAACTGCTAAATAACATGCATTGTTTTATTTACCCCACGGTCCTGCAACAACAACAAAAAACGTGTGCAAGAAACGAACTAAGGATTGAGCAAGTGCTAGCAGGGAACGTTTCATTATTGTGCAAACCTTTACACCCAGTGTGCAAAAATGCAAAACAGCTTTTTGCAAAAAAAAAGCTTTGCCTTTTGCACTGTTTTGAGGGGGAAGTGATCGAAAGAAATGGGCCAATGAAAAGGGATTCACGTCCCCCCTCAGGGGTGCGATTTGATGGCGATTTCCGAAAAATTTCAAATGCGTTTCGTAAACATCGAGCGAAAAGGCTACTTTCTACGAAATTCATCGAGAGTTTTTCGATGCAGCCCGGCAGCTAAAGGGGGAGAGGTGCGAACGCCGTGCATTCCCACCGCATTTTGCAAACGGGCTAATTTATACGAATTTTTTAGTGTACGGGGCACATGGTGGCTGCAGACGTTCGAGGCTTGCTTTTTGTGTTCAGTGCCTCGCTCCGGATCCGGGCTGGCACGTGGCTCCGCCCCGGGTTTTCCAGACGGTCGGCTGCGACCATTCGTCATAAGCAAAGTATGTGCGGATCCAAAACGCGGAACGGAATTCCCGGGCAGCTGGATCCGGAGTCAGTGCTGAAGCTTTGTCAGTGAAACGAGGGATCAGGGATTCGAGGATATGCAATGGGAACCTTTTTAAGCTCCTTTCTTTTTTTTGACCACTTTCCTCATCCCCCCCCCATCATATCTTACCTCCCCCCCTCTCCTGACATCTTGCATTGTAGCTATTCGTCGCAAAGGTCAGCAGCAATTCAACTGTGGAAGGCATTTCGAATCAGTCTGGTCCTATCCACACGCCATGTTCAAACACACACACACACACACACACGCTTCCAGCAGGGATCAGTAGATAGTGATGAGTAGGAGGTTCGCCCATGGGTGCTAAGAACATCCGTGACGCCCTGACTCCTTTTCACCCGCTCCACACCCCCCAGGCAACATAGACCGAGGATGAAACTTGGACCCTTTAAACAAATGAGCAATCAAGGGAGCCCTGTGGAACGTCTTTCGGACAAGACGTTAAACCGAGGCCCCGTCTGCTCCCTCAGTTGGACATAAAAGATCCTATGGCACTATTTCAAAGAAGAGCAGGGTGAGTTATCCCTGGGCCAATATCTATCTCTCAATTAACATCACTAAACTTAATAGAGGACAAAAGCAAGGAAGTTATGATGAACTGGAGTATTGTGTCCAGTTCTGGGCATCGCACTTTAGGAAGGATATGAAGGCCTTGGAGAGGGTGCAGAAAAGATTTACGAGAATGGTTCCAGAGATAGATTGGAGAAGCTGGGGTTGTTCTCCTTGGAGCAGAGATGATTGAGAGGAGATTTGATCGAGGTGTTCAAAATCATGAGGGGTCTGGACAGAGTAGAGAGAGAGAAACTGTTCCCATTGGCGGAAGAGTCGGGAACCAGAGGACACAGATTTAAGGCGATTGGCAGAAGAACCAAAGGCGACATGAGGAAAAACGTTTTTACCGCAGCAAGTGGTTAGGATCTGGAATGCGCTGCCTGAGAGGGTGGTGGAGGCAGACTCAATCGTGGCTTTCAAAAGTGAGTTGGATAAGTACCTCATCACTCCTCCGCCCGATCGCACATCAGGTCCTTCTTTGAAACATCATGTGGAAGCAAGTCATCCTCGTTCGAGTGACCGCCTATGATGATGATGGATAAGTACCTGAAGGAAAAAAATTTGCCGGGCTACGGGGAAAGGGCGGGGCAGTGGGACTGCTGAGGTGCTCTTGCAGAGAGCCGGCACGGGCTCAATGGGCCCAATGGCCTCCTTCTGTGCTGTAACCGTTCTATGATTCTAAACAGATGATCAGGTCATGATCTCATCGCTGTTTGTGGGAGCTTGCTGTGCGCAAATTGGCTGCCGTGTTCCTTACATTACAACAGCGACTACACTCCAAAAGTACTTCATTGGCTGCAAGTCGCTTTGGGTGGTCTTGAGGTCGTGAAATGCGCTATATAAATGCAAGTCTTTCTTTCTTTCTATGCTCCATTTGCATTATAACTCTTGGCTTCAAAGACACATTTCCAGTGGCAGTCAAAGGTTAGTAGTTGCTGTCAGCTCTGATGTTTTATTCTGCTGCACTGGGGAGCGCTTCCTTGCTGCTGGCCTCTGCGGGAACTCACTGGCAAAGTGTGCATGTAGAAATCCTGCACATGTGCACTTTCCCCGCCGTGGTGTTCTCCCAAACTCACCTCGCATTGTGACCGTGGAAAATTCGGAACTCGGGATAACCTGATCCTACTGCAGCACAATTCCATTCGTAAAGGTCTGCACAGTATAAAGGTGCCAGACAGTATAACATGTCTTTGGTTAGAGGTATCCCAAACGAAAAAGAAAGAAGACTTGCATTTCTATCGTGCTTTTCACGACCACTGGACGTCCCAAAGCGCTTTACAACCAATGAAGTACTTTTGGAGTGTAGTCACTGTTGTAATGTGGGAACTGCGGCAGCCAATTTGTGCACAGCAAGCTCCCACACACAGCAATGTGATAATGACCCAGATCATCTGTTTTAGTGATGTTGACTGAGGGATAAATATTGGCCCCGGGACACCGGGGATAACTCCCCTGCTCTTCTTCGAAATAGTGCAGTGGGATCTTTGACATCCAACTGAGAGAGCAGACGAGGCCTCGGTTTAACATCTCATCCGAAAAACGGCACCTCCGACAGTGCAGCGCTCCCTCAGCACTGCACTGGGAGTGTCAGCCTAGATTTATGTGCTCAACCTTACACCTCAGAGGTGAGTGTGCTACTCACTGAGCCACAGCTGACCCTGACACTGCAAGCAGATTCAATAGTAACTTTTAAAAGGGGAAGTGGATTATATACATAAAAAGGGAAAATTTGCCGGGCTACGGGGAAAGGGGGAGTGGGACTAATTGGATCGCTCTATCGAAGAGCCGGCACAGGCCCGATGAGCCGAACGGCCGCCTACAGCGCGATTCGATTTGATGATTGCCGTCCAATTCTGTTCCCATCCCATCATCATCATCATCATAGGCAGTCCCTCGGAATCGAGGAAGACTTGCTTCCACTCTAAAAGTGAGCTCTTCGGTGACTGAACAGTCCAATACGGGAATTACAGTCTCTGTCACAGGTGGGACAGACAGTTGTTGAGGGAAGGGGTGGGTGAGACAGGTTTGCCACACTCTCCTTCCGCTGCCTGCGCTTGGTTTCTGCATGCTCTCGGCGATGAGACTCGAGGTGCTCAGCGCCCTCCCGGATGCACTTCCTCCACTTAGGGCGGTCTTTGGCCAGAGACTCCCAGGTGTCAGTGGGGATGTTGCACTTTATCAGGGAGGCTTTGAGGGTGTCCTTGTAACGTTTCCTCTGCCCACCTGGGGCTCATTTACCATGAAGGAGTTCCAAGTAGAGCGTTTGCTTTGGGAGTCTTGTGTCTAGCATGCAGACGATGTGACCCACCCAACAGAGCTGGTCGAGTGTGGTCAGTGCTTCGATGCCGGGGATGTTGGCCTGGTCGAGGACACTAATATTGGTGCGTCTGTCCTCCCAGGCGCACCACACATCCACACAGGCTCATGTTCTAACAAGAGGCAGTGGCTAGTGATCAAGACTGGTGCAATTCCCCCCCACCCCACCCTGCCCCGTCCTTGGCTCAGAAATGTAACACCTCTCCCACTACCTGAGATTGGTGAGTTTAGCACTGACTGGGGCCGTAACAGGACAATGGGGTTGGCTTTACCCGCTAGCCCCTTCAGGAAGACATCCTCCCTCACTTTTACATCAAAATAAATCTGGGAATTGTTTACAAGATCGACTAGGATTAAACTGACCCAGAGCGAGTTGTAAATCGAGAAGCTCCAGGCGAGGACAAGATGAATCAAGAAGCAGTGGTTTAAGTGCACTGTAAAATTTCAAATAATTTTAAGACATAAAAAAGGCTCAAGGAGTCAAAAGTTCTACAGTTTTGATGTTTCAGGAAGGAAGAGATGTTTTTACATTGCCATTCCAGTTTATGGTGCAGGTTTGCATTTCCCATTAAACATTGCTCTCAGAAACTGAGCATCGGTTTATAAGACAGTAGGTGTCCGCTGATGCCAGGACCAGATAGGTAGGTGTACCGTATGCCCCTGTGAGTATGCTCACAGGTTTGTGGAGCTGTTGACCATCAGCCGGTCCAGGCAGTGGGCGGTCGAGGGGGTCGTCCAGCCTGACTGCCTGCCTCTCTTTCGTGCGTACATCCGCACCAGGGTGTCCTTAGAGATGGAGCACGCGGTGTCCACCGGTACGCTCGCGGCCTTCCGCGAGAGGTGGGCGCCGGAGGGACTGGAGTGCATCATCACCCTCGGCAACCAAATTTTAATTTGATTTTATATGTTATAAAGTTTAATTTGTTTTAATTGCCGGGTTTTAGTGCCCCCCTCCCCTTTTATAGGGACACTTGTAAATTGTATGTTTTAGCGCCCAAAAAAACCCACAAAAAACCCCCCAAAAAAAACAAAAAAAAGGGAAAAACAAAAAAGGGCGTTGAAAAATGTTTGAAGTGTCCCCCAGATCAGGGGGCACTTGATTTAACTGTTGATTTTGTTTCCAACTAAAAGAGTTGTAGAGCTGTTGAGTTGTGAGTGGCTTAGCCAGTCACATGATGTTCACAAGACTCAATAAAACCCCAGCCAGTTGGGTTCGGGGGATCCACAATGGGGCAGGTGATTGTGAGCCTGGTGGATGAACTGGTAATGTGTAGTGTGATAGTTAAACCTTTGATAGTTAAACCCATTATGTTTCCCACATTACCGGCAGTGACTACACTCCAAAAAAGTACTTCATTGGCTGTAAAGCGCTTTGAGACATCCGGTGGTCGTGAAAGGCGCTGTATAAATTCAAGTCCTTTTTCTTTATTTTTCTGCTACTATGCGTGCCGTAATCAAGTAATCAAGTAGCCTGTGAATCCGTACCCAAGCACGATCGGCAACTCCGAGAATGGAGAAAGTTGGGAATTTCTTCTTCAAAAATAACGGTGGGATAGTGGCAACATTGCAATGCAAGTGCCCCCAGCCTTCAGTGTTTGCAGTAATCTTCTCTTCTTCTGAGGCAGTCCCCCGGAGTCGAGGATGACTTGCTCCCATACTAACACCAGTTCTCAGGCGACTGATGAGACCAATGCGGGACCGACAGTCTCTGTCACAGGCGGTGTCTGGGGCAGACGGTGGTTGGAGGGACGGGGTGGGTGGGGGGGGGGTTTGGTTTGCCGTGCGCTCCTTCCGCTGTTTGCGCTTGGCCTCCGCGTGCTCCCGGCGAAGAGGCTCGAGGTATTCAGCACCTTCCCGGATGCTCTTCCTCCACTTTGAGCGGCCTTGGGCCAGGGATTCCCAGCTGTCGGTGGGGATGTTGCATTTTTTCCAAAGAGGCTTTGAGGGTGTCCTTGGAGCGTTTTCTCTGCCCTCCTGGGGCTTGGTTGTGTCACATTGCTGGTGCCTGCGTACAAGTTGCATTAAGTTCGAGGCGTGATCTTCCATCTTTCTGTTAAATAGTCTAAGTTACCCCACTGTGACTTGTATAAGCAAGTAGATTGGATCAATACCAGGCAGTACCTTGTGTGCACTATCACAGCAGTTGCTCTGAGTATATGTGTTCATGGGCTTTCAGTTCTTTTATAAAAAGTCTCCCGGTCTTGCGTGAATTAATATTTGCCATCTTCTTATAAGCGGACTGTTAGTTTTGAACCCTGATGCTGCATTGTCAGAATACCAGAAAGCTTTTAAGTATCATGCACTATAATGAAACTTCTCACTTTTCCCCTGGTGTCAGCCGTGGCTCAGTGAGTAGTAATATGTCCTTACTATACAGTACAAATGCACATGAGGCCCATACTTGAGAGAAGGTCACTCTGTGACCAGTGACCTTTATTAGCCAGCACTGAAGTGAAGAAGGTGGGTGGAGCTTCCCCTTGTTTACCTGAAAGTCCAGGTTAGGAATGTCTCCCACAAGTTCATCACCTAGTGGTCAGTGTTCTCAAGGTGTACAACTTAGGTCAGTTTATACATGGGTTACAATGACAGTTGAATACATGACAGGTAGCACCCTCGCCTCAGAGTCAGAAGGTCGTGGGTTCAAGTCCCGCTCCAGGGACTTGAGTACAAAAGTCCAGCCTGACACTCCCATTGCAGTGCTGAGGGAGCGCCGCATTGTCGGAGGTGCCATCTTTCAGATGAAGCATTAAACTGAGGTTCCGCCTGCTCTCTCGGGTGGATGTAAAAGATCCCATGGCACTATTTCGAAGAAGAGCAGGGGTGTTCTCCCTGGTATCCTGGGGCCAATATTTATCCCTCAATCAACATCACAAAAACAGATGATCTGGTCATGATCACATTGCTGTTTGTGGGAGCTTGCTGTGCGCTAATTGGCTGCCGCATTTCCCACAGTGACTACACTCCAAAAGTACTTCATTGGCTGTAAAGTGCGTTGGGACATCTGGTGGTTGTGAAAGGCGCTATATAAATGAAAGTCTTTTTTTCTCCTGAAGGTGCTGACTATTATTGGGTTGGTGTTCCACTGGTGGTAGTAACCAGCTCATACCATTCTTCACGCCTAGGTTGTGAGTGTCAGTGGCTATTTGAGAAAGGGTGGGGTGGTAGTCACGTAGCTCCAACTAACTCTGTCCTTACCTGATGTCCATACTTTCCACTGGATAACACTCAGGAATGGAAACCCTGACTGATATATTTTGTCCCACCTCTCAAGCCCCATTTCTCTTGGGCCGATTGTAACACCCCAACTGGCCTCCCGACTAAGTTCTGAACCTCATTCCTTCCTTGTCCATTAGGCTCAGTGCTAGTTTGTCTCAGTCGGTAGCACTCTTGCCTCAGTTTGAGCCCCACATAGGGCTTCTTTTTTTGTTAGTTCCTGGGATATGGGCGTCGCTGGCAAGGCCAGCATTTATTGCCCATCCCTAAAGGTGGTGGTGAGCCGCCTTCTTGAACCGCTGCAGTCCGTGTGGTGAAGGTGCTCCCACAGTGCTGTTAGGGAGGGAGTTCCAGGATTTTGACCCAGTAGCAATGAAGGAACGGCCAATATATTTCGATGACAGGATGGTGTGATACTTGGAGGGGAACGTGGAGGTGGTGGTGTTCCCATGCGCCTGCTGCCCTTGTCCTTCTAGGCGGTAGAGGTCGTGGGTTTGGGAGGTGCTGTCAAAGAAGCCTTGGCGAGTTACTGCAGTGCATTTTGTAGATGGTGCACACTGCAGCCACAGTGTGCCGGTGGTGGAGGGAGTGAATGTTGAAGGTGGTGGATGGGGTGACAATCAAGCGGGCTGCTTTGCCCTAGCTCTGAACATCTAATCTGACACACCACTTCAGTACAGAGGAAGTACTGCAACGCTGAAGGTGCTGTTGATCGGATGAAATACTAAAGTAAAGTCCTAGCTGCCAGTTCCCGTGGTTTAAGCGGCATAGCAAAACTTGCATCTTTTCAACAATCTTATTGTCGAAAACATCTCAAGCACTTTGCAGGGAGGTGGGTGGGAAATAAATATAGATAGATAAAGGAATGGATGCAGAGCCTTGGCTGAAAGATTAGGAGGGTTATCCAAATGGTTGGTTGAAAAGATGGGTTTTGAGAACATTGTTAAAGGTGGAAAAAGGGGAGAGGAGACCGGTTGAGGCGAGGAGTTCCAGAGAGTGGGACCAAGGTGGCCATAGTTTCCACAAGCAATGGCGGGGATAAGGAAGGGGGAATGAAGAGATCAGAGCTGATGGATTGAGAGGTGCAGGAGGGCAGTTGCAGAGGTAGGCTGGGTTGAGACTCTGGTGGGATTTGAAGACAATGAGAAGAATTTTAAATTCAATGGCAACAAAAGCAAAATACTGCAGATGCTGGAATCTGAAAGAAAACAGAAAATATTGGAACTCTCAGAGGGTCGGGCAGCATCTGTGGAGAGAGAAAAGCAGAGTTAACGTCTCGGGTCGACCACCCTTTGTCGACAGAAATTTGATGGGTTGGAGAACTGGGAGACAATGTCATCACTGTAGACCAGTTAGCCTAACATCTCTGGGTGGAAAAATGTTGGATCCCATTATTAAAGAAGCAGTAGCAGGACATTTGGAAAAACAAAATTGGGTCAGGCAGAGTCAGCATGGATTTATGAAGGGGAAGTCATGTTTGACAAATTTGCTGGAGTTCTTTGAGGATGTAACAAACAGGGTGGATAAAGGGGAACCAGTGGATGTGGTGTATTTGGACTTCCAGAAGGCATTTGACAAGGTGCCATATAAAAGGTTACTGCACAAGATAAAAGTTCATGGGGTTGGGAGTAATATATTAGCATGGATAGAGGATTGGCTAACTAACAGAGAACAGAGAGTTGGGATAAATGGTTCATTCTCTGGTTGGCAATCAGTAACTAGTGGTGTGCCACAGGGATCAGTGCTGGGACCCCACTATTTACAATCTATATTAACAACTTGGAAGAAGGGACTGAGTGTGACGTAGCCAAGTTTGCTGATGATACAAAGATGGGAGGAAAAGCAATGTCTGAGGACGACACAAAAAATCTGCAAAAGGACATAGACAGGCTAAGTGAGTGGGCAAAAATTTGGCAGATGGAGTATAATGTTGGAAAGTGTGAGGTCATGCACTTTGGCAGAAAAAAATCAAAGAGCAAGTTATTATTTAAATGGACAAAGATTGCAAAGTGCCGCAGTACAGCGGGACCTGGGGGTACTTGTGCATGAAACACAAATGGATAGTATGCAGGCACAGCAAGTGATCAGGAAGGCCAATGGTATCTTGGCCTTTATTGCAAAGGGGATGGAGTATAAAAGCAGGGAAGTCTTGTTACAGCTGTGCAGGGTATAGGTGAGGCCACACCTGGAATATTGCGTGCAGTTTTGGTTTCCATATTTAAGAAAGGATATACTTGCTTTGGAGACAGTTCAGAGAAGGTTCATTAGGTTGATTCTGGGGATGAGGGGGTTGACTTATGAGGAAAGGTTGAGTAGGTTGGGCCTCTACTCATTGGAATTCAGAAGAATGAGAGGTGATCTTATTGAAACGTATTCAGATTATGAGGGGGCTTGACAAGGTGGATGCAGAGAGGATGTTTCCACTGATGGGGGAGACTAGAACTAGGGGGCATGGTCTTAGAATAAGGGGCCGCCCATTTAAAACTGAGATGAGGAGGAATTTCTTCTCTCAGAGGGTTGTAAATCTGTGGAATTCGCTGCCTCAGAGAGCTGTGGAAGCTGGGACATTGAATAAATTTAAGACAGAAATAGACAGTTTCTTAAACGATAAGAGGATAAGGAGTTATGGGGAACAGGTGGGGAAGTGGAGCTGAGTCCATGATTAGATCAGCCATGATCTTATTGAATGGCAGAGCAGGTTCGAGGGGCCGTATGGCCTACTCCTGTTCCTATTTCTTATGTTCTTATCATAGGCAATTCCTCGGAATCGAGGAAGACTTGCTTCCACTCTTAAAATGAGTCTTTAGGTGGCTGAATTATCCAATACGAGAGCCACAGTCCCTGTCACAGGTGGGACAGGTAGTTGTTGAGGGAAAGGGTGGGTGGGACAGGTTTGCCGCACGCTCTTTCTGCTGCCTGCGCTTGGTTTCTGCATGCTCTCGGCGTTGAGAGTTGAGCTGCTCAGCACTCTCCCAGATGCACTTCCTCCACTTAGGGCGGACTGGTCTTTGGCCAGGGGCTCCCAGGTGTCGGTGGGGATGTTGCACTTTATCAGGGAGGCTTTGAGGGTGTCACTGTAACGTTTCCTCTGCCCACCTTTGGCTCGTTAGCCGTGAAGGAGTTCCGAGTAGAGCGCTTGCTTTGGGAGTCTCGTGTCTGGCATGCGAACGATGTGGATGATGGGTGAGCGGGCAGGACTCAGTGAAGGATGGGATGGGGCGGCTGTGTTTTGGAATGGTTGGCGTCTCCGAAGGGGCATTAGAGAAATTGAGCCGAAAGGTGGCAAAAATCACGGAGATTCGTTTCAGTGGCAGAGCAGCTGAGGTAGGGGCGGAGGCAGGCAATCTCAGTCATGGATAGGATGCGGGGTTTGAAGCTTAGCTCAGTGGAAAAGGATGCCAAGGCTTTGCACGGTCTGGTTCAGTCCGAATGAGTGGCTGGGGATACGGATGGAGTCAGTCAGAAGAAAGGAGAGTTTGTGGAAGGGGCCAAAAACATTGTTTTCTGTCTTACCAATGCTCTATTGGAGAATGTTATGACTCGTCCATGACTTAGTGATGGACGGGCAGTCTGTTAGCATCAAGGTGGTCCTGGGCCAAGAGGAGTGATGCATTCACCCCCTGTCGTTTTTTTTCTAACACATGGTATAACATAAAGGAACAATTCTACTGGAATGGGCACCATGTTTACATATGTGATGCGATGACAAAGGCCAGTGTTGACTTCAGGGCTGGATTCAGGGCCTGATGGGCCGGGGGCAAACTGATCCACATGGGCCGATAATTATCTTTGTTCATGTTCATTACATGACCTATATGATTCTGAGTATGGAAACATAGGCTGGTTTATTCAACAATGAAAGCATATATTCTGCATCAAGTAGGTATATATTCTGGTTCTGGTAACATTGCAATACTAGATTCCTATACATATATGCAAAGTTCTCTCTATAACATGTGAAATAAAACAGGCTAGTACGTATTCTGTTCCGTGTGTCAGTACATTAGTGTATATAGGTACTTCTGTATATCGGTACATCAGTGTATATAGGAACTTCTGTATATAGGTACATTAGCGTATATAGGTAATTCTGTATATCGGTACATCAGTGTATATAGGGACTTCTGTATTTAGGTACATTAGTGTATACAGGTACTTCTGTAAATAGGTACATTAGTGTATATAAGGACTTCTGTATATAGGTACATTAGTGTATATAAGGACGTCTGTATATAGGTACATTAATGTATATAAGGACTTCTGTATATAGGTACATTAATGTATATAAGGACTTCTGTATATAGGTACATTAGTGTATACAGGTACTTCAGTATATAGGTACATTAGTGTATATAGGGACTTCTGTATATAGGTACATTAGTGTATACAGGTACTTCAGTATATAGGTACATTAGTGTATATAGGGACTTCTGTATATAGGTACATTAGTGTATACAGGTACTTCAGTATATAGGTACATTAGTGTATATAGGTACTTCAGTATATAGGTATAAACAAGTGAATCTATTTTCCTCGGTCTTGTTTTTCCTCTCTTATTGTCGATTCTATTCAGCCTATTTGGGAGGCCTTATGTATTTTTACCTACATTTATTTGGTGGGCCTATGTTCTTTGGTGGGCCTAGAGCTGTAGCCCCATGCGCCCCATGGTTAATCCGCCCTTGGTTGACCTTATACACTAGAATTGCACCAGAGCATATAAATTTCTGTTAGGATAAGAAAAGAACATAGGCAGTTCAGAGAAGGTTCGCTCGGTTGATTCCTGAGATGAAGGGGTTGTCTTATGAAGGAAGGTTGAGCAGGTTGGGCCTATACTCATTGGAGTTTAGAAGAATGAGAGATGATCTTATCGAAACGTGTAAGATTCTGAGGGGGCTTGACAGGGTAGATGCAGGGAGGATGTTTCCCCTCATGGAGGAATCTATAGTAGAGGGCGTAGTTTCAGAATAAGGAGTCGCCCATTTAAAACGGAAATGAGGAGGAATTTCTTCTCTCAGAGGGTCGTGAATCTTTGGAATTCTTTGCCCCAGAGAGCTGTGGAGGCTGGGTCATTGAATATATTTAAGGTGGAGATAGACAGATTTTTGAACAATAAGGGGGTGAAGGATTATGGGGAGCGGGCAGGGAAGTGGAGTTGAGGCCAAGATCAGATCAGCCATGATCTTATTGAATGGCGGAGCAGGCTCGAGGGGCCAAATGGCCGACTCCTGCTCCTATTTCTTATGTTCTTAAATAGTGGTTTATCATGTTTCCAGGAGCGCACTGGCTCCATGGAAAGGGTGCAGGATTCTCACGGAATAACTGGGTGCTGATAATACAGCGCTATGGAACCATAAACAGGAGTCCTTGTGAAACCTTCCGATTCAGCACATGGCCAGTTCACCCTGCATGTTTTTCAATACAGTGTCAGCTGTGGCTCAGTGAGCAGCACTCTCGCCTCTGAGGCAGAACGTTGTGGGTTCAAATCCCACTCCAGGGACTTGAGCACAAAAATCTAGGCTGACACTCCCAGTGCAGTGCTGAGGGAATGCCGCACTGTCAGAGGGGCAGTGCTGAGGGAGTACTGCACTGTCGGAGGGGCAGTGCCGAGGGAGTACTGCACTGTCGGAGGGGCAGTACTGAGGGAGTACTGCACTGTCGGAGGGGCAGTACTAAGGGAGTACTGCACTGTCGGAGGGGCAGTGCCGAGGGAGTGCTGCACTGTCGGAGGGGCAGTGCTGAGGTAGTGCCACACTGTCGGAGGTGCTGCCTTTCGGATAAGATGTTAGACCAAGGCCGTGGATGTAAAAGATGCCATGGCACTATTTCGAAGAAGAGCAGGGGAGTTCACCCTGGTGTCCACACTGCGATATGTGTGCACACTCTGCCCGTGCAGCAGAGCAGGTCTCCAGGTGTCCTGGTTAACCCTTGCCACTGGACCAAGACCTAGCTCTGTCAAGCCCGTGTGGTGGCTGGTGTGCAACGGCCACCCCACATTAAAAAAATCCACCCACAGGCATCTTCCGCCCTTCAAGATGTAGTTCGGGATCTGGAATATTTGGTCCTTCATTGAAACACCTGTGACCTTTTTGACATGGAAGCAAGTCATCCTCGATTCGAGGGACTGCCTATGATGATGATGAACCAATATTTATCCCTCAATCAACATCACTGAAAAGGATTATCTGCTCATTATCACATTGCTGTTTGTGGGAGCTTGCTGTGCGCAAATTGACTG
The DNA here is from genome assembly GCF_044704955.1 of Pristiophorus japonicus. NCBI lineage: Eukaryota > Metazoa > Chordata > Chondrichthyes > Pristiophoridae > Pristiophorus > Pristiophorus japonicus. Next base: position 67,420,135 of record NC_091997.1, read on the forward strand.
CACTTCAAAATAATATTCACTGTCTGTAAAGCGCTTTGCGACGTTCGGAGGTTGTGAAAGGCGCTATGGAAATGCAAGTCTTTCTTTAATATTTCATCGCATTTCACATACAATGACTGACACTAAAATGCAGTGTAGGCATCCATTTTGCGCAAAAGTAAAACTCCACAAATAACAATCAGATAAAAGACCAGTTAATGCACTTTTAGTTGAGGGAGGAATATTGGCTCGGAGGAACACCTCCTTTCTGGTCTTCAGACAGTTCCATGGGATCTAATATTGTCCTGAGCCACAAGATAGAGGCTCTGTTTAACATTTTATGCAAAGGACAGCCACCACTGATGATACAGCAGTTCCTCAGTGCAGCATCGACGTGTCAGCCAAGACTTCGAGTGTTAGTACTGGACCTGAGCTCAAACCCACAGCGTTTTGACTTGGAGGCGAGTTTAGCCAACTGAACCAAAGCATTGTGAATGAATGATACTCAGCCTGAAGTAATAAAACCCTCTGCAGCGCAGCTTTTTATCAATGAAATAATGGTGTTTGACCTCCCCAGATAAGAATATTTCCAACAGTAAACAGTACGCGACGTTTCAAGTGAAAGGTAAATAGTCATTTTGTGGTTTATTGCTGCCGCACTTTGTCTTTCTTACTGATTCCACTTGTGTTTTCAAAAAAATATATATTTATTTAACAGATGCTGAGCAGAATAATAGACCAATTGTATCTCACTTGAGTAGAGTACTATCATTATCCTCTAATGGACCAAAGTCTATAAATGAGAATGGGGAAAGCAGTGAGAAGTCGAAAAGAAAGGCTTGCATTTCTATAGCGCCTTTCACAACCGCAAGACGTCCCAAAGCACTTTACAGCCAATGAAGTACTTTTTGGGGTGTGGTCGCTGTTGTAATGTGGGAAACATGGCAGCCAATTTGTGCACAGCAAGCTCCCACAAACAGCAATGTGATAATGACCCAGATAATCTGTTTTTTGTGATGTTGATTGAGGGATAAATATTGGCCCCAGGACACTGGGGATATTTCCCCTGTTCTTCTTCGAAATAGTGCTGTGGGATCTTTTACGTCCACCTGAGAGAGCAGATGGAGCCTCGGTTTAACGTCTCATCTGAAAGACGGCACCTAGAACATAAGAAATGGGAGCAGGACATACGGCTCCTCAAGCCTGCCCCGCCATTTAATACGATCATGGCTGATCCAATCATGGACTCAGCTCCACTTCCCCGTCCGCTCCTCATAACCCCTTATCGGTTGAGAAACTGTCTATCTTTGTATATTAAATATATTCAATGTCCCAGCTTCCACAGCTCTCTGAGGCAGCAAATTCCACAGAAACAGTGGGAGGACCTTAAAGGGAACACAAATCCATGGAAGGAAACCTTACATTTATGTTTCACTGTTTCTCATCTTCAGAGACAATGCCGCCAATTCACGCACAGCAAGATCCCACAGACAGCAAATGAGACGGATTACCAGTTAATCTATTTTCGGCGGAGTTGGTCAAAGGAGGAATGTTGGCCAGGACACCGGGAGAACTCCCTGCTCTTTTACAAGAATTGCCACCGGATCTTTTACATAAGAACATAAGAAATAGGAGCAGGAGTTGGCCATACGGCCCCTCGAGCCTGCTCCACCATTTAATAAGATCATGGCTGATCTTCGACCTCAACTCCACTTCCCTGCCCACTCCCCATAACTCTTTACCCCCTTATCGGTTAAGAAACTGTCTATCTCTGTCTTGAATTTATTCAATGTCCCAGCTTCCACAGCTCTCTGAGGCAGCAAATTCCACAGATTTACAACCCTCTGAGAGAAGAAATTTCTCCTCATCTCAGTTTTAAATGGGCGGCACTTTATTCTAAGATTATGCCCCCTAGTTCTAGTTTCCCCCATCACTGGAAACATCCTCGCTGCATCCACCTCCACCAGTCCAGCACTACACTGAGAGTGTCAGCCTAGATTTTTGTGCTCAAGTATCTGGAGCGGGACTTGAACCCACAACCTCCTGACCCAGAGGTGAGAGCGAGAGTGCCACCCACTGAGCCACTGGCTGATGCGGAACACAGTCGTACATCCTCCAGCCATTGCTCTCTCTCAGTTCCATTCTCGTTCCAGTGCTACCCTGAAATGAACGCAGTCCCCATCCATTTGCTCAGCCAAGCAACTGTAGAAATGATAAAACTGCCATGGATGTTAAATAACTTTCTTTTTTGAGTGTTGCTGCTGCGGATGTGAATGTTTCTGCAGTCAGTCGCTGTACACCCTGTAACAGAACGAACAGTGCTATTGTGCTCTCACTCACTGATCGTACCAGATCAAACAGATTTTCTTTCACAAGTTCTTCAGTAAACCGAAGAGCGGAGAAAAAAAATCACATCAAACAATTCAACCACTACTCCATTTATTTTGGATGTCATGAAAAGCAAATCTGAAATCTATACTCGAGCACATCCACAAAATGTCTCTACCCCCACCTCTACAAAAACGTCAATACTTGGGGTTGGTTTTGGTACCTGGCGTGAACAGGATGGCGATGGCCTCGAAATTCGGTCGGCAGCTTTACCGGCCCATTAATTTCGGCAATGCTCCGACTCCAATTTAAAACAACACCAACTTGCATTTATATAGCGCCTTTAGGGTAGTGAAACGCCCCGAGGCGCTTCACAGGAGCGTTATGCGATAAAGGTTTGACACGGAGCCGCATAAGTAGAAATTAGTGCAGGTGACCAAAGCTGGGTCAAAGAGGTAGGTTTTAAGGAGCGTCTTGAAGGAGGAAAGAGAGGAAGAGAGGCGGAGGCCTGGCTCTGTTATCCCTAGACTTGACTATTCCAACGCACTCCTGGCTGGCCTGCCACATTCTACCCTATGTAAACTAGAGGTGATCCAAAACTCGGCTGCCCCGTGCCCTAACTCGCACCGAGTCCCACTCACCCATCAGTCCCTGTGCTCGCTGCCCCGTGTCCTAACTCACACCAAGTCCCACTCACCCATCACCCCCTGTGCTCGCTGCCCCGTGTCCTAATCCGCACCGAGTCCCGCTCACCCATCACCCCCTGTGCTTACTGCCCCATGTCCTAACTCGCACCAAGTCCCACTCACCCATCAGCCCCTGTGCTCGCTGCCCTGTGTCCTAACTCACACCAAGTCCCACTCACCCATCAGCCCCTGTGCTCGCTGCCCTGTGTCCTAATCCACACCAAGTCCCACTCACCCATCACCCCTTGTGCTCGCTGCCCCATGTCCTAACTCACACCAAGTCCCACTCACCCATCACCCCCTGTGCTCGCTGACCCATGTCCTAACTCGCACCGAGCCCAGCTCACCCATCACCCCCTGTGCTCGCTGCCCCATGTCCTAACTCGCACCGAGCCCAGCTCACCCATCACCCACTGTGCTCGCTGACCCACATTGGCTCCCGGTTAAACAATGCTTCTATTTCAAAATTCTCATCCTTGTTTTCAAATCCCTCCATGGCCTCACCCCTCCCTATCTCTGTAACCTCCACCATGGCCCTCGCCCCTCCCTATCTCCGTAACCTCCTCCATGGCCCTCGCCCCTCCCTATCTCCGTAACCTCCTCCATGGCCCTCGCCCCTCCCTATCTCTGTAACCTCCTCCATGGCCTCACCCCCTCCCTATCTCTATAATCTCCTCCAGCCCCACAGCCCCCCGAGATGTCTGCGCTCCTCCAATTCTGCCCCCTTGAGCATCCCTGATTATAATCGCTCCACCATTGGTGGCCGTGCCGTCTGTTGCCTGGGCCCCAAGCTCTGGAACTCCCAGGGGCCTACTGCCAGGTGTCCATAGCCCTCGCCTGTTTCAGGCGATAGGCCCCTTTGAATATGGATATCGAGGCCCTGTGAGGTAAGTAAGGACCCTGATTGCCATTTTAGATAGCCTGCATGTGCAGACTCCAACCAGTTCCATGGCGCTGGGGGAGGGGTGAGGGGTAACCTGATCGAGGTCTTTAAAATGATGAAAGATTTAGATAGAGTGGATACAGGGAGAATGTTTCCACTTGTGGGGAAGAGCAGAACTAGAGGCCACCAATATAAGATAGTTACCAAGAAATCCAACAGGGAATTCAGAAGGAACACCTTTACCCAGAGAGTGGTGAGAATGTGGAACTCACTATCACAGAGGTGGTTGAAGCTTGACCAGGCCAACATCCCCATCATTGAAGCACTGACCACACTCGATCAGTTCCGTTGGGCAGGCCACGTTGTTCGCATGCCTGACACGAGACTCCCAAAACAAACGCTCTACTCGGAACTCCAAATGAGCCAAAGGTGGGCAGAGGAAACGTTACAGGGACACCCTCAAAGACTCCCTGATAAAGTGCGACATTCCCACCGACACCTGGGAGTCCCTGGCCAAAGACCGCCCTAGTGGAGGAAGTGCATCCGGGAGGGCGCTGAACACCATGAGTCTCATCGCCTAGAGCGTGCAGAAACCAAGTGCAGGCAGCGGAAGGAGCGTGCGGCAAACCAGTCCCACCCTCCCCTTCCCTCAACGACTGTCTGTCCCCCATGTGACAGGGACCATGGTTCTTGTATTGGACTGTTCAGTCACCTAAGAACGCATTTTAAGAGTGGAAGCAAGTCTTCCTCGATTCCGAGGGACTGCCTAGATGATGATGATGAGATGCATTTAAGGCGAGGCTAGACAAGCATACGAGGGAGAAGGGAATAGAGGGTTAATAAGAACATAAGAAATAGGAGCAGGAGTAGGCCATACGGCCCCTCGAGCCTGCTCTGCCATTTAATAAGATCATGGCTGATCCGATCATGGACTCAGCTCCACTTCCCCGCCCGCTCCCCATAACCTCTTATCCCTTTATTGTTTAAGATACGCTGATATAGTTAGATGAGGAAAGACGGGAGGAGGCTTGAGTGGAGCATGGACTGGTTGGGTCGAATGGCCTGTTTCTGAGCCGTATGTCCGATATGATCCTATGTAAGGGAAGACGTCTGGTAAAGATAAATCTTGGATTGTTGTGGGCCTTCTCTAGCGCCCACAGAAATAATAATAAGCCCCCCATCCCACAGCTTACCTTCCAGGCGGCAAGGCTGGCTTGATTTCCAGGTTTTGACCAGGCGAGCGGTGTGGGATGCCTGTTTGGCGTCCTGCTGCTCACTTGGCGAATGTCAGTGAGGCTAGACCCTCAAAATCATACCTCCTCCTCTCTTGATTGGTCGAGCAGCAAGCACACTCTAAAAGTCAAAGTCCACCCCCTTGTATTTAGAGGGTTTCCTCTCAGATTTGCCCCCATCTCGCCTGAAGGCGTTGAGCCTCCCTGGGGTACAGCTCGACCATCCTTCTGGAACATTGCTCAACTCGCTCGATGGGCACGCTACCCACCACCTTCAACACTCACTCCCTCCACCACCGGCGCACCGTGGCTGCAGTGTGCACCGAATACAAGATGCAATGCAGCAACTCGCCAAGGCTTCTTCGGCAGCACCTCCCAAACCTGCGACCTCTACCCCCTAGAAGGACAAGGGCAGCAGGCGCATGGGAACACCACCACCTCCACGTTCCCCTCCGAGTCACGCACCATCCCGACTTGGAAATATATCGTCCGTTCCTTCATCGTCGCTGGGTCACAATCCTGGAACTCCCTCCCTAACAGCACTGTGGGAGCACCTTCACCACACGGACTGCAGCGGTTCAAGAAGGCGGCTCACCACCACCTTCTCAAGGGGCAATTAGGGATGGGCAATAAATGCCGGCCTGGCCAGCGACGCCCATATCCCGTGAATGAATTTTTTTTCAAGTCTCTCTTCACGTGTAACCGAACATATTGAGTGTCGGCAGTGAGTTCAGGCATGTGACAGCAGACGGGAATTAGATGGCTATGCGTCAATAGTGCAGAGAGGAACTGAAAGCGCCCTGATTTGCACGGATGTGTGCTTTCCACTCGGGTGGGGGGGGGTCACTGCAAAGCCACCAGGAGCAGAAACCCTGGGTTATTCCCCCCCACCCTCCACACCCCCCCTCCCCTGTTTACCACAAAGGCCAATGACTGTGCCTGTGCTCCAGTCCCAGCCCAGATCAGCTAACTCAGCACAACTGGGAGTCAAACCTGGGGTCTGTGCGGCTCGGTAAGACGTCAAGGGGGCCTTTACGAGCTGGGCCATCTAATGGCACGTTCCAAATGATTTCTTTAAGCAACAGTACTTGCTGATTATTTGCACACTGGCTCGATTACACTGCTGTGGAAGGATTAAGTTCTCGACAGCATTGTACGCTAGGGTCTGTTCTGTCAAACTGCTGATGTGTGGTAGCTGGCAACACATGCGAGCTTGACTGTTCTTGGGGTGGAGATTTCTCTGGTCAGCATTTGACCATGGGAACGAGGACCGTGTAATGTATTTGCTTCATGGGTTCTATGCTTAAGAATTCACGGCAACACATTGCTATTAAGAACTAGTTGGTTTATTAGCAAAGGTTTAACAATCACACTACACATTACCGATTAATTCACCAGGCTCACAACCACCTGCCCCATCGTGGATCCCCCGAACCCAACTGGCTGGGGTTTTATTGAGCTTGTGAACATCACATGACTGGCTAAGCCACTCACAGCTCAACAGCTCGACAAACCTGTGAGCATACTCACACGTACATACATTACAGATGGGAGGGGATCACAGCTCTTACCTGGCATGCGCACAGATGTACGTTTATATAGCGCCTCTAACATCCCAAGGCACTTCACAGAGTGTTATAAAGCAAAGATTTGACACCGAGCCACATAAGGAGATATTAGGGCAGGTGACCAAAAGTTTGGTCAAAGTGCTAGGTTTTAAGGAACGCCTTAAGGAAGGAGGGAGAGGTAGAGAAGCAGAGAGGTTTAGGGAGGGAATTCCAGAGCTTGGGGTCCAGGCAGTTGAAGGTACGGCCACCAATGGTGGAGCGGTGAAAATTGGGGATGCTCAAGAGGCCAGAATTAGAGGAGCGCAGAGATCTCCGAGGGTTGTGGGGTTGCCGAAGGTTCCAGAGGTAGGGAGGGGTGAAGCCGTCGTAGGCAGAAACGTTGGAAAAATAATGTGTTTGTAGTAGGAACACCGGCATCAACTGAAGCGGTACGGGTACACGGGCAATGTCGCCACACACAACACATACAGAGGTTCTGCGGGTGTGTTTACACACGCAGCGTGGCGTCATGGAAAATCGGTGCCCGCTTTGCTGCGGCATCCGGCTTGGTGCCAACCCATAGCCTCAGGACTGCAACCTCGCTGCCCACTGCACTGCCAACCGGACAGCAAAGCCTCCAACAGTGGGAGCTTCCCAAACTCCAAGGGCAGGGCCCTTCCCGCAATGCAGTCCTGCAGCAAACCTGGCAGTGATTCGCTGTCTCTTCACTTTGTGTATTGTGAATGCAGCCTTAACGCCCCCCCCCCACAACACCGCCCGCACCCCCCCTCCCCTGCCCTACCTCCCCCCCCCCCTCCGAGAACAGGCCTAATTGTTTGATGCAAAACAATGAAACTGTTTTCTTTGTCAACACTGTGACTAATTTGTGTGCATAATGCACTAATGTCTAGTTCAACACTTAACATCTACTGTTTCGGAATTAGATTCGAACCGCGTTTTCTGGCACTTGCACAAGATGTCGACACGCAAATAGTTCCACATCGATGATACAAACTGCCTTGATGTTGTGTTCAAATGGGATGCTAGGACTCCTGAAATAGAATCATAGACATTTACAGCACGGAAGGAGGCCATTTCGGCCCGTCGTGTCTGCACCGGCCGACAAAGAGCTACCCAGCCTAATCCCACTTTCCAGCTCTTGGTCCCGTAGCCCTGTAGGTTACGGCACTTCAAATTTGTTTCCAAGTACTTCTTAAATGTGGTGAGTATTTCTGCCTCTACCACCCTTTCAGGCAGCGAGTTCCAGACCTCCACCTACAACTGAGTGAAAAAAGTTCTCCTCAACTCTCCTCTATTACTTTAAATCTATGTCCCCTGGTTATTGACCTCATGATTCATCATCATAGACAGTCCCTCGAAGCGAGGATGACTTGCTTCCACGCCAAAAAGGGATGAGTTCACAGGTGTTTCAATGAAGGACCTAATGTTCCAGGTCCTGAACTACATCCTGAAGGGTGGAAGATGCCTGTGCGAGGATTTGTTTAACGTGGGGTGGCCGTTGCACACCAGCCACCACACGGGCTTGACAGAGCTAGGTCTTGGTCCAGTGGCAAGGGTTAACCAAGACGACTGGATGGTTTAAATGTTTACAACACAGAAGAAGGCCCGCCAAGCCCATGCCATCTCTCTGCAAAAGCACTTCAGTCAGTCCCACTTCCCCACCCTTTCCCCGTAGCCCTGTAAATTTTTGTTCCTTCAGGTACTTATCCAACTCCCTTTTGAAAGCAGTGATTGAGTCTGCCTCCACCGCCCTCTCAGGCAGCGAGATCCTAACCACTCGCTGCGTAAAAGCGTTTTTCCTCGCGTCGCCTTTGGTTTGCACATGTAGGTCATGTGGAAGCCAGAGACAAGCTGAGAGTAAACAAGCCAGAATCACCAAGACACATCACTCTGGGCCATAGCCAATGACCCAAGTACCCCACCACGCACAGTCTGGTATCAGGTAAGAGCCTTCAATCCTTCTCCTTTTTTGTCAGACTTCTGTTTTCCTCTGCTGAAGGAGATATAGAAAGAAATAAAGATTTGTATTTCTATAGTGCCTTTCATGGCCACAGGATGTCCACTGTTGGAATGTAGGAAATGCAGCAACCAATTTGCGCACAGCAAGCTCCCACAAACAGCAATGTGATAATGACCATAGATGTTTCTGGTGATAATGATTGAACAATTAATATTGGATATTGAAAAGAAAAGAAAGACTTGCATTTATATAGCGCCTTTCACCACTACCGGATGTCCCAAAGCGCCTTACAGCCAATGAAGTACTTTCGGAGTGTAGTCACTGTTGTAATATGGGAAACGCGGCAGCCAATTTGCGCACAGCAAGCTCCCACACACAGCAATGTGATAATGACCAGATAATCTGTTTTTTTGTCAGGATGATTGAGGGATAAATATTGGCCAGGATACCCGGGATAACTCTCCTGCTCTTCTTCGAAATAGTGCCGTTGGATCTTTTACGTCCACTCGAGAGAGCAGACAGGGCCTCGGTTTAACGTTTCATCCCAAAGACGGCACCTTCAACAGTGCAGCGCTCCCTCAGCTCTGCACTGGAGTGTCAGCCTGGATTTTTACGCTCAAGTATCTGGAGTGGGACTTGAACCCACAACCTTCTGACTCAGAAGAGAGTGCTACCCACTGAGCCACGGCTGACACTGTGACATTGAAGGTGTTGACTCTTCCAAGAGTATAGTTCCCGGGTGCCAGCAACCCACTGATACCTCATCTTCAGGTGAGTGTCAACTGTAACCGGTGACTGGCTATTCCCCCATGGAAGGCATCATAAACAAGCCTGACCCTGTGCTCTCCAAAATCTACACACATACACTTTTCGACATCGGGTCAATGGATAACAACAACAACTTGCATTTATATAGCGTAGTGAAACGTCCCAAGGCGCTTCACAAGAGTATTACGAAATAAGAAATTTGACACCGAGCCACATAAGTAGAAATTAGCGCAGGTGACCAAAAGCTTGGTCAAAGAGGTATGTTTTAAGGAGCGTCTTAAAGTAGGAAAGAGAGGCGGAGAGGCTTAGGGAGGGAGTTCCTGAGCTTGGGGCCCAGGCAACAGAAGGCACGGCCACCGATGGTGGAGCGATTATAATCAGGGATGCTCAGGAGGGCAGAATTAGAGGAGTGCAGACATCTCGGGGGGTTGTGGGGCTGGAGGTGATTACAGAGATAGGGAGGGGCGAGACCATGGAGGGATTTGAAAACAAGGATGAGAATTTTGAAATCGTGGCGTTGCTCAACCAGGAGCCAATGTCGGTCAGCGAGCACAGGGGGTGATGGGTGAGCGGGACTCGGTGCGAGTTAGGACACGGGGCACAGGGGGTGATGGGTGAGTGGGACTGGGTGCGAGTTAGGACACGGGGCACAGGGGGTGATGGGTGAGCGGGACTCGGTGCGAGTTAGGACACGGGGCAGCGAGCACAGCGGGTGATGGGTGAGCGGGATTCGGTGCGAGTTAGGACACGGGGCAGCGAGCACAGTGGGTGATGGGTGAGCGGGACTCGGTGCGAGTTAGGACACGGGGTCAGCAAGCACAGGGGGTGATGGGTGAGTGGGACTCGGTGCGAGTTAGGACACGGGGCAGCGAGCACAGTGGGTGATGGGTGAGTGGGACTCGGTGCGAGTTAGGACACGGGGCAGCGAGCACAGGGGGTGATGGGTGAGTGGGACTCGGTGCGATTTAGGACACGGGGTCAGCGAGCACAGTGGGTGATGGGTGAGCGGGACTTGGTGCGAGTTAGGACACGGGGCAGCGAGCACAGGAGGTGATGGGTGAGCGGGACTTGGTGCTAGTTAGGACACGGGGCAGCCGAGTTTTGGATCAGCTCCAGTTTACGTAGGGTAGAATGAGGGAGGCCGGCCAGGAGTGCGTTGGAGTAGTCAAGTCTAGAGGTAACCGTCTCTCTCCCTGTCTTTCCTCCTTCGAGACTGGACGAAGAAAAACATTGTCTCTGTGAACATTGAGGAGCAATCAGATATATCATTTATGGAAAGGTTTCAAGTGGTATTTTATTGAATGAGGTGAGAGAATGATCGACTTGCACCTTGTTTCCTCCACCTCGATATTTATGGAGTGAGTAATACAATCTTTATGATTGTAATATAGATAATAGTGGACCATTGGGAGTGATTATAAGCCACAAATCTAATTGAGGTCTTCCGACGACATAAACTCTGGGATTGAAGCTCAAGAAGATTATAACTCAGGGATTTAAAAAATATATATAAATTTATGGGATGGGTTAATTCATTCCTCTGATTCTAGCTGGCTGTCAGAAACATAGAAATATAGAAAATAGGTGCAGGAGCAGGCCATTCAGCCCTTCGAGCCTGCACCACCATTCAATATGATCATGGCTGATCATTTTTGCAACCTCAGTACCCCATTCCTCCTTTCTCTCCATACCCCTTGATCCCTTTAGCTGTAAGGGCCACATCTAACTCCCTTTTGAATATATCTAACGAACTGGCCTCAACAACTTTCTGTGGTAGAGAATTCCACAGGTTCACCACTCTCTGAGTGAAGAAGTTTCTCCTCATCTCGGTCCTAAATGGCTTACCCCTTATCCTTAGACTGTGACCCCTGGTTCTGGACTTTCCCAACATCGGGAACATTCTTCACTCAGAGGGTGGTGAATCTTTGGAATTCTCTGCCCCAGCGGGCTGTGGAGGCTCAGTCGTTGAGTATATTCAAGGCTGAGATCGATAGATTTTTGGACTTTCGGGGAATCGAGGGATCGGGCGGGAAAGTGGAGTTGAGGTCGAAGATCAGCCATCATCATCATCATCATAGGCAGTCCCTCGGAATCAAGGAAGACTTGCTTCCACTCTTAGCATGAGTCCTTAGGTGACTGAACAGTCCAATATGAGAACCACAGTCCCTGTCACAGATGGGACAGACAGTCGTTGAGGGAAGGGGAGGGTGGGACAGGTTTGCCGCATTTTCCTTCCGCTGCCTGCGCTTGATTTCTGCATGCTCTCAACGACGATACTCGAGGAGCTCAGCGCCCTCCCGGATGCACTTCCTCCACTTATGGTGGTCTTTGGCCAGGGACCCCCAGGTGTCGGTGGGGATGTTGCACTTTATCAGGGAGGCTGTGTGGGTGTCCCTGTAACGTTTCCTCTGCCCGCCTTTGACTCGTTTGCCGTGGACGAGTTCCGAGTGGAGCGCTTGCTTTGGGAGTCTCGTGTCTGGCATGCGAACATTGTGGCCTGCCCAGCGGAGCTGATCGAGTGTGGTCAGTGCTTCGATGCTGGGGATGTTGGCCTGGTCGAGGATGCTAATATTTGTGCGTCTGTCCTCCCAGGGGATTTGTAGGATCTTGCGGAGACATCATTGGTGGTATTTCTCCAGCGACTTGAGGTGTCTACTGTACATGGTCCATGTCTCTGAGCCATACAGGAGGGCGGGTATTACTACAGCCCTGTAGACCATAAGCTTGGTGACAGTTTTGAGGGCCTGGTGTTCAAACACTCTTTTCCTCAGGCGGCCGAAGGCTGCACTGGCGCACTGGAGGCAGTGTTGAATCTCGTCATCAATGCCTGCTCTTGTTGATAGGAGGCTCCCAAGGTATGGGAAATGGTCCACGTTGTCCAGGGCCGCGCCGTGGATCTTGATGTCTGGGGGGGCAGTGCTGTACGATGAGGACAGGCTGGTGGAGAACTAATGTTTAGTGTAAGGCCCATGCTTTTATATGCCTCGGTAAATACGTCGACTACGTCCTGGAGTTCGGCCTCTGTGTGTGCGCAGACGCAGGCGTCGTCCGCTCGACGACAGAAGATCAACCGTGATCTCATTGAACGGCGGAGCAGGCACGAGGGGCCGAATGGCCGACTCCTGCTCCTATTTCTTATGTTCTTGTGTTCTAACTTCACGGCAGGGGAGATGGTTTCACAAGTGCCAACAACAGTAACAACCTGCATTTGTAGAGCAACCGTACCGTCCGTGAAAAAAACCTACGCCGTTTCCCAGTTGGGTTTCCAGGTCTGAGAGAAAGGGTGAGGGTCGAAAACAGACTTGAAAAGAAAAATTATAAGCAGGCTTTCGAAGGGGGGACAGCTGTAGCAAGGGTTTGGAGAGAGATATACAAAGGATGGGGCAAGAGATGGCTGAAGGCTCTGCCACTGATGGAGGAGCAGAACAACAACAACAACAACACCTTGCATTTATTTAGCGCCTTTACATAGAAACATAGAAAATAGGTGCAGGATTAGGCCATTCGGCCCTTCTAGCCTGCACCGCCATTCAATGAGTTCATGGCTGAACATTCAACTTCAGTACCCCATTCCTGCTTTCTCACCATACCCCTTGATTCCCCTAGTAGTAAGGACCTCATCTAACTCCTTTTTGAATATATTTAGTGAATTGGCCTCAACAACTTTCTGTGGTAGAGAATTCCACAGGTTCACCACTCTCTGGGTGAAGAAGTTCCTCCGCATCTCGGTCCTAAATGGCTTACCCCTTATCCTTAGACTGTGACCTCTGGTTCTGGACTTCCCCAACATTGGGAACATTCTTCCTGCATCTAACCTGTCTAACCCCGTCAGAATTTTAAATGTTTCTATGAGGTCCCCTCTCATTCTTCTGAACTCCAGTGAATACAAGCCCAGTTGATCCAGTCTTTCTTGATAGGTCAGTCCCGCCATCCCGGGAATCAGTCTGGTGAACCTTCGCTGCACTCCCTCAATAGCAAGAATGTCCTTCCTCAGGTTAGGAGACCAAAACTGTACACAATACTCCAGGTGTGGCCTCACTAAGGCCCTGTACAACTGTAGCAACACCTCCCTGCCCCTGTACTCAAATCCCCTTGCTATGAAGGCCAACATGCCATTTGCTTTCTTAACCGCCTGCTGCACCTGCATGCCAACCTTCAATGACTGATGTACCATGACACCCAGGTCTCTTTGCACCTCCCCTTTTCCTAATCTGTCACCATTCAGATAATAGTCTGTCTCTCTGTTTTTACCACCAAAGTGCATAACCTCACATTTATCCACATTATACTTCATCTGCCATGCATTTGCCCACTCACCTAACCTATCCAAGTCGCTCTGCAGCCTCACAGCATCCTCCTCGCAGCTCACACTGCCACCCAACTTAGTGTCATCCGCAAATTTGGAGATACTACATTTAATCCCCTCATCTAAATCATTAATGTACAGTGTAAACAGCTGGGGCCCCAGCACAGAACCTTGCGGTACCCCACTAGTCACTGCCTGCCATTCTGAAAAGTACCCATTTACTCCTACTCTTTGCTTCCTGTCTGACAACCAGTTCTCAATCCATGTCAGTACACTACCCCCAATCCCATGTGCTCTAACTTTGCACATCAATCTCTTGTGTGGGACCTTGTCGAACGCCTTCTGAAAGTCCAAATATACCACATCAACTGGTTCTCCCTTGTCCACTCTACTGGAAACATCCTCAAAAAATTCCAGAAGATTTGTCAAGCATGATTTCCCTTTCACAAATCCATGCTGACTTGGACCTATCATGTCACCTCTTTCCAAATGCACTGCTATGACATCCTTAATAATTGATTCCATCATTTTACCCACTACCGATGTCAGGCTGACCGGTCTATAATTCCCTGTTTTCTCTCTCCCTCCTTTTTTAAAAAGTGGGGTTACATTGGCTACCCTCCACTCTATAGGAACTGATCCAGAGTCAATGGAATGTTGGAAAATGACTGTCAACGCATCCACTATTTCCAAGGCCACCTCCTTAAGTACTCTGGGATGCAGTCCATCAGGCCCTGGGGATTTAATCGGCCTTCAATCCCATCAATTTCCCCAACACAATTTCCCGGCTAATAAGGATTTCCCTCAGTTCCTCCTCCTTGCTAGACCCCCCGACATAGTAAAACATCCCAATGATTTTGTTCACCTAATTGGTCAGTTAACATGTTGCTGTTTGTGGGAGCTTGCTGTGCACAAATTGGTTGCTGCGTTTCCCACAGTGACCACACTCCAAAAAGTACTTCATTGGCTGTAAAGCGCTTTGGGACGTCCTGAGGTTGAGAAAGGCGCTATACAAATGCAAGTTCTTGCTTTCTTCCGTTGCTTTGGCAATGTTAGACGGGAGGAATGCAAGGCATTCCTGATGCCCAGCGTTACCAAGGCGTGGATGATGGCAGGTCGTTTTCCTGTCATTAGTCACCAAGTCGAATACACCTACACCAAATGGGTGTGGAGGTGTATCACATCGGCTCTCACTTTCAGCGGGAAATCCCGGAAGTGGCCGTGGATATCGCTGAGCCGACGGAATGGCTTGCCTTGCACTCCTGCCGGTCGATCAACCTCGGGCAGATGTGGCGGGGGAAATCCAGCTCCCAATGTCCAGCTCCACACGTGGTTACGGGATCAAGGGGGGGTCAGTGCCATGATCCTGGTTCCCCAGCAAGGTGCCGACATACCCCAGCAGGTATTAGTAAAGGAAATAAGGCTTTATAATGCCTTCAATGCAGGCACAGAGACTAAAATGGACGCTGAGCAAAGATATTAAGAGGGATGACCAAATCTTTGATCAAAGAGGCGGGTTTTAAAGAGGGACTGAGGAAAGAAAGAAAGACTTGCATTTCTATAGCGCCTTTCACGACCACCGGACGTCTCAAAGTGCTTTATAGCCAATGAAGTACTTTTGGAGTGTAGTCACTGTTGTAATGTGGAAACACGGTAGCCAATTTGCGCACAGCAAGCTCCCGCAAACAGCAATGTGATAATGATCAAATAGTCTGTTTTGTTATGTTGATTAAGGGATAAATATTGGCCCCAGGACACGGGGGATAACTCCCCTGCTCTTCTTCGAAATAGTGGCCATGGGATCTTTTACGTCCACCTGAGAGGGCAGACGGGGCCTCGGTTTAACATCTCATCTGAAAGACGGCACCTCCGACAGTGTGGCACTCCCTCAGCACTGCCCCTCCGACAGTGCGGCGCTCCCTCAGCACCACCCCTCCGACAGTGCGGCGCTCCCTCAGTACTGCCCCTCCGACAGTGCGGCGCTCCCTCAGTACTGCCCCTCCGACAGTGCGGCACTCCCTCAGTACTGCACTGGGGTAGTCAGCCTAGATTTCTTTGTGCTCAAGTCTCTGGGGTGGGACTTGAACCCACAACCTTCTGACTCAGAGGCGAGGATAGAGTGCGACGCACTGAGCCACAGCTGACACTGAGGCGAGGGAAGCGGAGAGGCAATTGGCGGGGTGGGAGGTAGTGGGTGCTATTTCAGAGTATGGAACCTAGACGGCTGAAGGTATAGAATCGGAACCACAGGACGGAATAGCACCAGCAATTTGAGATGGATGAGAATTTATGGGAACTTGGGATTTACACTTGTCCCCGAGGCTCCAGAATATGCACCTGTGTGCCCCGACGAAGACAAAAGGTTTGCTCATCCCTGACTTTAGCCCATTAGTGGTATTATGAGCGCTGAAAATGCAAGGTGGTAAAAAGACACCAGGAGCCCCACGAGTGAACTTATAACCGCAGTCGGATCTTTGCAGTGGAACAGGCTCCTGATTCTGCCCTTGTGGTTCATGACGTCACGTGCACCCTTAGATTGGATTACTGTCTCCTGACTCACCGGAAGGTATCTCATACCCTCTCTGTCTTGATAATGCAGACACTGACACCACCTGCCTGAACATGCCTGCTGTGTGCTGGTGATCCTATCACTTCTGATATCACTCGTTTCCAACGGCAGTGTATTCCATCAGATACAGGCCGGCAGACAACAGAAAGAGTTTGTTGTACGCCCCTATCCCGAAGCCACCGACTCATGTTTCTGTACAGTTGCCTCGCCCAACTGGCCCTCTGTTCACAGGTGCTCAAGACAACGAGCCGTGGGGGGCTTTACTGTCGGGCCCAGTGCATTCCTCATTTGTCGTCCACTTATTTGTTGGTGGGCGGTGCTGGGTGCAGTCAGGAGCAGGATGTTTTTAGCACCAGTTCCTCTTGATCTCAGCAATTGAGTGGCGTGCTGCACCATTCGGAAGGTATCAAGAGTCAGTAGAGTAGATCTTGGCTTTTGTGCAATAGTTTTATACCGTCCAGCCCCACAACCCCTCCCGAGATGTCTGCGCTCCTCTAATTCTGCCCTCTTCAGCATCCCTGATTATAATCGCTCCACCATCGGTGGCCGTGCCTTCAGCTGCCTGGGCCCCAAGCTCTGGAACTCCCTCCCTAAACCCCTCTGCCTCTTGTTCCTATGTTAAGACGCTCCTTAAAAGCTACCTGTGGAACTGGAGTCTGGGCC
Organism: Pristiophorus japonicus; assembly: GCF_044704955.1. Classification (NCBI taxonomy): domain Eukaryota; kingdom Metazoa; phylum Chordata; class Chondrichthyes; family Pristiophoridae; genus Pristiophorus; species Pristiophorus japonicus. Next base: position 67,437,077 of record NC_091997.1, read on the forward strand.
AGAGCTGGTCGGGAATGGCAGGTTCCCTTCCCTGCAGGACAGCAGTGGAGCAGTTGGATTTCATAGCCTTGTGGCAGCACACAAACGACCAGATTCATTGAATTCAGTTTCAAAACATGCCATGGTGGCATTTGAGCTCAACCTCTGGATGGATAAGACTAATACCATCACCATTATACCACTGTACCCTGTACAAAGCTGTACCAGCCGTGGATCAGAGGGCAGCACGCTCGAGACTGTGTCAGAAGTCGTGGGTTCAAGTCCCATCCCGGAGACTTGAGTAAACAAAATCCAGGCTGACACTCCCAGTGCAGTGCTGAGGGAGCGCCGCACTGTCGGAGGGGCAGTGCTGAGGGAGCGCCGCACTGTCGGAGGGGCAGTACTGAGGGAGCGCCGCACTGTCGGAGGGGCAGTGCTGAGGGAGCGCCGCACTGTCGGAGGGGCAGTGCTGAGGGAGCGCCGCACTGTCGGAGGGGCAGTGCTGGGGGAGCGCCGCACTGTCGGAGGGGCAGTGCTGAGGGAGCGCCGCACTGTCGGAGGGGCAGTACTGAGGGAGCGCCGCACTGTCGGAGGGGCAGTACTGAGGGAGCGCCGCACTGTCGGAGAGGCAGTACTGAGGGAGCGCCGCACTGTCAGAGGGGCAGTGCTGGGGGAGCGCCGCACTGTCGGAGGGGCAGTGCTGGGGGAGTGCTGCACTGTCGGAGGGGAAGTACTGAGAGAGCGCTGCACTGTCGCAGGGATGGTACTGAGGGAGCGCTACACTGTTGGAGGGGTGTTGGAGGGGCAGTGCTGAGGATGTGCTGCACAGTCGGTGGGGCAGTGCTGAGGGAGCGCCGCACTGTCGGAGGGGCAGTACTGAGGGAGCGCTGCACTGTCGGAGGGGCAGTACTGAGGGAGCGCCGCACTATCGGAGGGCAGTACTGAGGGAGCGCCGCACTGTCGGAGGGGCAGTACTGAGGGAGTGTCACACTGTCGGAGGTGCGGTGTTTTGGATGAGACGTTAAACCGAGGCCCCGTCTGCTCTCTCAGGTGGACGTAAAAGATCCCGTGGCACTATTTCGAAGAAGAGCAGGGGAGTTCTCCCCGATGTCCTGGGCCAATATTTATCCCTCAACCAACATCACTAAAACATATGATCTGGTCATTATCGCATTGCTGTGTGTGGGAGCTTGCTGTGCGCAAATTGGCTGCCGCGTTTCCCACATTACAACAGTGACTACACTCCAAAAGTACTTCATTGGCTGTAAAGCGCTTTGGGATGTCCTGAGGTCATGAAAGGCGCTATATAAATGCAAGTTTACCTTTTGAAAGTGCTGCTCCATAAAGTTCTGCCATGTGTTCCTCCAGCCAGGGGAGGCGCACTTTACTAAGGGCAGCTCACTGGAATACTGTACCGGCAAAACTCGCTCACTGATGGCAGGTGGAGGCTTCAATTTGAAGTGGTGCCCCCTCCACTGACTGAGGTCTGGTTTCAGTTATTGGGAAAGGATTCCCCGGGAGCCAGTGTCCTTCTCCCCGTATTCCGCGTTGCTGTTGTTGCTCACATCCACATGCTCCCGTTCGCCGTCAGCCAAGGATGTCATTTGGCAATTCTTCCCGAGGACTATGCTTCCCCCGATAGGGTCGGAGCATTACTCGGTGCGGAGCTGGTCCAGAAAGATCGAGAAGGCCCCAGGCTTGATCCCCGGTCTGCGTTGAGTTAGCTGACCTCAGGAACAGCAGACCTGGCTGATATTTCCAGCACCAAGTGATGCTGGGACACTCCAATTTGGATCAAGAGAAATATAAACAGCCACACTTGTGATCACTATCAGTGACCTCTGCTGGAGGGTGTAAGAAACATAGAAACATAGAAAATAGGTGCAGGAGTAGGCCATTCGGCCCTTCGAGCCTGCACCGCCATTCAATAAGATCATGGCTGATCATTCCCTCAGTACCCCTTTCCTGCTTTCTCTCCATACCCCTTGATCCCTGTAGCCGTAAGGGCCACATCTAACTCCCTCTTGAATATATCCAATGAACTGGCCTCAACAACTCCCTGTGGCAGAGAATTCCACAGGTTCACCACTCTCTGAGTGAAGAAGTTTCTCCTCATCTCGGTCCTAAATGGCTTACCCCTTATCCTTAGACTGTGTCCCCTGGTTCTGGACTTCCCCAACATCGGAGTGAGTGAGTGAGTGAGTGAGTGAGTGAGTGAGTGAGTGAGTGAGTGAAGAAAGACTTGGATTTATATAGCAACCTCAACGAGCACCAAAGCACTTTACAGCCAATGAAGTACTTTTGGAAGTGTAGTCACTGTTGTTTGTGGGAGCTTGCTGTGTGCAAATGGGCTGCCGTGTTCCCTACATTACAACAGTGTCTACACTTCAAAAAGTACTTCATTGGCTGTAAAATGCTGTGGTCGTGAAAGGCGCTATAGAAATGCAAGTCTTTTTTTAACCTTGGCAGTTTATGATCTTCTCTAGCTAAAGGCTAACCACATTATTACACACTTGAAATCAAACTTGTAGCCCATGGGGGTAATGTTCTGACATGTATAGCCAGAAAATCATTGTCAGTTTATTTTTGCTGCAGTTCCTTTTTGGTTACAACATGCTAACTTATATCATTTTTATAGTACACAGTATGTATGATACATATATATATATCTGTGTGAGCGAGTATGCTTCGCTGAGTGACGGGTTCTGAATGGCTTGGTGACTGATTTAGGAAGTGTCATAAGAACATAAGAATTAGGAGCAGGAGTCGGCCATTCGGCCCCTCGAGCCTGCTCCACCATTCAGCGAGATCATGGCTGATCTTCGACCTCAACTCCACTTTCCCGCCCGATCCCCATATCCCTTGATTCCCTGAGAGTCCAAAAATCTATCGATCTCAGCCTTGAATATACTCAGCGACTGAGCCTCCACAGCCCTCTGGGGCAGAGAATTCCAAATATTCACAACCCTCTGAGTAAAGAAATTTCTCCTCATCTCCGTCCTAAATGGCCGACCCCTTATCCTGAGACTGTGACCCCTGGTTCTAGACTCCCCAGCCCGGGGGAAACATCCTCCCTGCATCTACCCTGTCAAGCCTCCTCAGAAGCTTATAGGTTTCAATGAGATCACCTCTCATTCTTCTAAACTCCAGAGAATGTAGGCCCAAACTACTCAAGCTCCCAGTGGAGTTAGGGTGCATTTGTGTGGTTACCCATTGTGTCAGAGCCTGGTGGACGTATGAAGCCATCTGCCAGTCTTTCAACCACATTGTGTCATCTCACCAAGTACTCTGGGACAACTGGCTCCACTGTAACACCAGGAGTTAAGATCACATCGCAAAAGACTTTAAAAAATGATAATTGAGGAACCCAGATACAGGTCCGTGGTCCAAGTGTAAGACATCACCAAAGAGTGAAGAGATTAAATAACTGAAGAAGTACTCGTTAGCTAATCAGACTCACAGAATCATAAAAATCAGAAACACTCACCACATTTAGAAAGTACTCGAAATGCCATAACCTTCGATGCTACGGACCAAGAGCTGGAAAGTGGGATTAGGACAGATAGCTCTTTGTCGGCCGGCGCGGACACGATGGGTTGAATGGCCTCCGTCCGTGCTGTTAATTTCTATGATTCTATAAAAATAGTAGAGCACAGAAGGAGGTAATTCGGCCCATCGAGTCTGCCCCGGTTCTTTCGAAGGGCGATCCATTTAGTCCCACTCCCCCCCCCCCCCCCCCGCTCTTTCCCCGTATCCTGGCAATTTATTCTCCTTCAAGTATTTATCCAATTTCCTTTTGAAGGCTACTATTGACTCTGTATCCACCACCCTATCAGGCAGTGCGTTCCAAATCCTAATCACTCGCTGTGTAAAAACATTTTTCCACAGGTCGCCTCGGGTTCTTTTGCCAATCACCTTCAACCTGTGCCCTCTGTTACTGACCCTTCAGCCATTGGAACCGTTTCTTGTTATTTACTCTATCTAAATCCTTCATGATTTTGAACACTTCTATCAAATCTCCTCTTAGCCCCTTCTGTGCTCCAATAATTCCGTTTGATTTCTCTGGGAAGGTTAGCAGAAGGTGAGCTACGTCTTAATTTTAGCACAGGGAGGATGCAGGAGGCAGCTCCCGAACCTTGGGAAGAAACTAAAGATTAGGGTCAACTTGATCCAGAAATTCGCCGGATCCACATTGGGGAGCAGACGCTCAAACCCTCCGTCTTCTCGTCTGAGGCAGTCCCTCAGAGTCAAGGATGGCTTGCTTCCTAACACAAGTTTTCAGGTGACTGATGAGACCAATGTGGGACCTACAGTCTCTGTCACAGGCGGTGGTTGGAGGGACGGGGTGGGTGGGGGGCTTGAGTTGCCGTGCGCTCCTTCCGCTGTTTGCGCTTGGCCTCCGCGTGCTCCCGACGGAGAGACTCGGCGCCTTCCCGGATACACTTCCTCCACTTTGGGCAGTCTTGAGCCAGAGATTCCCAGCTGCCGGTGGGGATGTTGCACTTTTTCAAAGAGGCTTTGAGGGTGTCCTTGAAGCGTTTCCTCTGCCCACCTGGGGCTCGCTAGGGCAGCACTCGCCTTGGTGTACTCTACAGCGGAGTACTGCTCTCCGACATGGATATCAAGTCCGCATATCAAATCCGTTGATGTTCAGTTGAATTCTACTGTGAGAATTATCACCGGTATGCTTTTATCGACACCAACACCTTGGCTGCCCGTGCTTGCAAACATCGCACCACCACACCTACGCTGCGAATATGCAGTCTCCAGAGAATACAACCATTACACCAGCAAAGACATGCTGATCCAGGCCGACTTGAACCACCTACCACCAACCCGTCTCCAATCTAGAAGGCCATTTTTGACCGTCGCCGAAGCCCTTCAGCGATCTTTCCCTCAGCCTCGATGACCGATGGCGAAATGCTTGGATGAACTGCGACATATGGAATGGATTCCTTACCGAGGAGTCCACAGTACAACCTGAAGGATCAAACCTTCCTCGCAAACAGTGGACAACCATCGACCCCCTCAGAACCGGTCACGGTCGATGCTGCCACCTTCTCCATAGGTGGAAGATTAAAGCCTCCCCGTCATGTTACTGTGGAGCTCCTAATCAGACCCTGGAGCACATCATCGAGCACTGCCCTCAGAGGGAATTCGCAGGCAGCCTACAGGATATCCCCGCTGGTAACCGGGAGCTGTGGCCTGGATATCCAACTTAGATATTGACGTCTGATTTTCTACGACCATACGATAGAAGAGGAGGCAGGAGGAGCCTGTTGAACAAGTGTCTGTAACTAAGGAAGGGTGAGTGAGGAAAGCCAAGGGGAGCAGTGGCCATAGTACTATTGATGGATTGAGAGAAAGAACGATTGTGACAGAGGTTGGAGATCAGAGGGCAAGAAAAGATTCCATGTCTCTTTTCTATTGTCTTTGGAATCGAGTCTAGAAACCTATCATCCTGGCACTGTGAATCAGTAGGAAATATGACAGGGAAAATATTTCTAAAGGCATGAAAAATACACGGTAAGTTTTATCTGTGAATTAAAGAGTAATAGACGACTTGCATATTGTAACAATGGTGAGGCACAATTAAAATGTTTTGATGAAATCATAAAGTACCAGAACAAAGCCTGAGCTGTGTAGAATTTATTATTTGTTCCTGGGATGTGGGCATCGCTGGCCAGGCCCGGCATTTATTGCCCATCCCTAATTGCCCCTTGAGAAGGTGGTGGTGAGCCGCTTTCTTGAACCGCTGCAGTCCGTGTGGTGAAGGTGCTCCCACAGTGCTGTTAGGGAGGGAGTTCCAGGATTGTGACCCAGCGACGATGGAGGAACGGCCGATATATTCCCAAGTCGGGATGGTGTGTGACTGGGAGGGGAACGTGGAGGTGGTGGTGTTCCCATCCGCCTGCTGCCCTTGCCCTTCTAGGGGGTAGAGGTAGAAATTTTATTTACACAGGAACATAGAAATTGCTGGTCGAAAATAGAGAAAAGCTCATCTACAATAAGAACTTGTATTTATATAGCGCCTTTAACGTAGTGAAATGTCGCAAGTCGTTTCACAGGAGTATTATGCGATAAAAATTTGACACTGAGTAGAAATTAGCACAGCTTTGTCACAGAGGTCGGTTTTAAGGAGTGTCTTGAAGGAGGAAAAAAAGGTAGAGAAGGTAGAGAGGTGGAGAGGTTTAGGGAGGGAGTTCCAGAGCTTGGGTCCCAGGCAACAGAAGGCACGGCCACCGATGGTGGAGCGATTATAATCAGGGATGCTCAAGAGGGCAGAATTAGAGGAGCGCAGACATCTCGGTGGGTTGTGGGGCTGGAGGAGATTACAGAGATAGGAGGGGCGAAGCCATAGAGGGATTTGTAAACAAGGATGAGAATTTTGAAATCTAGTTCGCCATCCTGCTAGTTGCATGTACTACACCATCAACTTCAGCACCGCCAACTGAGCTGTAGCACTCGGTGCGGAGGGGAGAGGGCAGGTCGGAAGGCCTCCTTGTGGGACTGCTCCTGGGCCTGGCCAAGGTGGCCATTAACCGGTCCAGGGTGTCCCTGGAGATGGAGTACGCGGTGTCCACCAGTACGCTCGCGGCCTTCTACGAGAGGTGGACCCCGGAGGGACTAGAATGCATTAGTCACCCCTGGCAACCAAATTTAAATTTGATCGAATATTATTTAAAAAGTTTTATTGGTTAATTTGTCAGTTCTAGTGCCCCTTTAATAAGGGGGCACTTGTTTTAAAGTTCTACTCAAAATAGTTATAGAGCTCTTGCATTGGGAGGGGCTTAGCCAGTCACATGATGTTCAGAAGACTCAATAAAACCCCAGCCAGTTGGGTTCGGGGGATCCACGATGAGGTATGCAGTTGTGAGCCTAGTGGACGAACTAGTAATGTGTAGTGTGATTGTTAAACCTTTGCCAATAAATCCAACTAGTTCTTAATAGCAATGTGTTGCTATGAATTCTTAAGCGAAGAGCCCATTACAACCACTGACATGCATGAGCCTTCAGAGAGAGTATTAGCAGGCTATTCAATGCCTTCCTAATCCAGTGCCCACACACCTTCCCCTCCTGGAGAGGTCGGTGTATAATAGTCAGGAGTGTGAATCCTGGCCGATTTATTTCCATAACCCAGGGGCACCAAAAGCCAATTGCAGCACCAGCAACCTCTCCCCTTGTCCTCAAGTTGAGGTCAGAGCAATTCAGCCCAGTCCAGCCCAGGGACCGAACCTGTACCTTCTCTATCGCAGAGAGTTGTTGATGCCAGATCATTGGATATATTCAAGAGGGAGTTAGATGTGGCCCTTACGGCTAAAGAGATCAAGGGGTATGGAGAGAAAGCAGGAAAGGGGTACTGAGGTGAATGATCAGCCATGATCTCATTGAATGGTGGTGCAGGCTCGAAGGGCCGTATGGCCTACTCCTGCACCTATTTTCTATGTTTCTGGTCCAAGCGGCTCTGAACAGAGATTTTACTTCGAGCCATTAGGACGAGTTCTATTTTCAAACTTTGATGCAATAGTTTTAAAGTTTGAGAAGCTTTTGTTTCTTAAAATCTCGACAGTTGCCTTACAAATGTTTTCTACTATTTTTCAACTTGCTAATTTGAAGTCGAAGAGTGTTTATTCTTTAGGAAAATTACCCATTGTGCTATGTTTGCACTTAGAGAGGAGCAGGAATATGCGGAGGAAGAACGATCAGTGTCTTGGAGGAAAAATGACTTGATGTACAGGAGAAAGCTGAATATAGTCCGTAACACATCAACAGATGGCCTCACAGTTAGTTTGTTTTATTATATTTAATCTTTTTTCCAAAGTTAATATACCATGAGAAACATTTTTCCCTTCCATTTTCTCCTCCCACGTCTCTCTTCCTTTCTCAAAGGCGTTATTTTAAGCTGGTGTGCAGTTCGCTGGGCACCCCAAACATTTTTTTTGAAAGGTTTCTCTTCATCCCACCCACCTGCCTGATCTCAGTTGGGGTGATAAAAGAAAGATTTGCATTTATATAGCGCCTTTCATGACCTTAGGACGTCCCAAAGCGCTTTACAGCCAATGAAGTACTTTTTGAAGTGTGGTCACTCATGTAATGTTGGGAATGCTAGACTACACTCGACCAGCTCTGCTGGGCAGGGCCACATTGTCCACATGCCAGACTCGAGACTCCCAAACCAAGCGCTCTACTCGGAACTCCTTCATGGCAAACGAGCCAAAGGTGGGCAGAGGAAACGTTACAAGGACACCCCCAAAGCCTCCCTGATAAAGTGCAACATCCCCACCAACACCTGGGAGTCCCTGGCCAAAGACCAGTCCGCCCTAAGTGGAGGAAGTGCATCCGGGAGGGCGCTGAGCACCTCGAGTCTCATTGCCGAGAGCATGCAGAAATCAAGCGCAGGCAGCAGAAGGAGCATGCGGCAAACCTGTCCCACCCTCCCCTTCCCTCAACCACTATCTGTCCCACCTGTGACAGGGACTGTGGCTCTCGTATTGGACTGTTCAGCCACCAAAGGACTCGGTTTAAGAGTGGAAGCAAGTCTTCCTCGATTTTGAGGGACTGCACTGGGAGGGTCAGCCTGGATTTTGTGCTCAAGTCCCTGGAGTGGGACTTGAACCACAACCTTCTGACTCAGAGGCGAGAGAGAGAGTGCTGCCCACTGAGCCACGGCTAACACTTCAATATTAAGAGGGTGCCTGGCACTTTTGGAACTACACCCCAATGAGAATCAAGACTTTCAAGGGAGAAGGATAGTGGAGAACATTGTCATTAAAGATATATCCTAAAGATTAACAAAAATGTTTCTCTTATATTTTAGAAGTTTCCTGATTAATGTAGAAAACGTTGCAAATGTGCAGCAGGCTTGTTGGCAATTAAAAACATCAGAGATCGTTTTCTCTGTTTAAAAAAGGGGGCAGACAAAAGGCAGGTAACTATAGGCCGGTTAGTTTAACATCTGTAGTGGGCAAAATGCTTGAAACTATCATTAAGGAAGAAATAGCGGGACATCTAGATAGGAATAGTGCAATCAAGCAGACGCAGCATGGATTCATGAAGGGGAAATCATGTTTAACTAATTTACTGGAATTCTTTGAGGATATAACGAGCATGGTGGATAGAGGTGTACCGATGGATGTGGTGTATTTAGATTTCCAAAAGGCATTCGATAAGGTGCCACACAAAAGGTTACTGCAGAAGACAGAGGTACGCGGAGTCAGAGGAAATGTATTAGCATGGATAGAGAATTGGCTGGCTAACAGAAAGCAGAGAGTCGGGATAAATGGGTCCTTTTCGGGTTGGAAATCGGTGGTTAGTGGTGTGCCACAGGGATCGGTGCTGGGACCACAACTGTTTACAATATACATAGATGACCTGGAAGAGGGGACAGAGTGTAGTGTAACAAAATTTGCAGATGACACTAAGATTAGTGGGAAAGCGGGTTGTGTAGAGGACACAGAGAAGCTGCAAAGAGATTTAGATAGGTTAAGCGAATGGGCAAAGGTTTGGCAGATGGAATACAATGTCGGAAAGTGTGAGGTCATCCACCTTGGGGGAAAAAAAACAGTAAAAGGGAATATTATTTGAATGGGGCGAAATTACAACATGCTGAGATGCAGAGGGACCTGGGGGTACTTGTGCATGTTTTGGATAAACTCTTTTTGGAGTTTATCTGCAAAACAAAAACTTTAATCGGTGCCACCCGACCTGGATGACACACCAGACATTTACAAGGCCCTCTTTTTTTGTTTTTTTTGTGTTTTTTTTGTGCTTTTCTTCTTTTTTGGTTTTTTTTTTGGGCACTAAAATCACCTTTTTTTCCCCAGTGCCCCCTATAAAAGGGAAGGGGACACTAAAAGCACCGGCAATTAAAACAAATTAAACTTTAAAACGTAAAATCAAAGTAAAATTTGGTTGCCGGGCGTGATGATGCACTCCAGTCCCTCCGGTGCCCACCTCTCGCGGAAGGCCGCGAGCGTACCGGTGGATCCTTGTGCATGAAACTCTTTTTGGAGTTCACCTGCAAAAACATAAAACATTAAACCGTGCCACCCGACCTGGGTGACACACCAGACATTTACAAGGCCCTTTTTTCCTTTTTTTTTTGTGTTTTTCATTTTTTTTTTGGTTTTCTTTTTGGGCGCTGAAATCACATTTTTCCAGTGCCCCCTATAAAAGGGAAGGGGACACTAAAAGCACCGGCAATTAAAACAAATTAAACTTAAAAACGTAAAATCAAATTAAAATTTGGTTGCCGGGCGTGATGATGCACTCCAGTCCCTCCGGTGCCCACCTCTCGCGGAAGGCCGCGAGCGTACCGGTGGATCCTTGTGCATGAAACTCTTTTGAGTTTACCTGCAAACCATAAAAACATTAAACGGTGCCACCCGACCTGGGTGACACTCCAGACATTTACAAGGCCCTTTTTTTCCCCCCCCTTTTTTTTTTTGTGTTTTTCTTTTTTTTTGTTTTTTTTTGGGCACTAAAATCACAATTTTTCCCCAGTGCCCCCTATAAAAGGGAAGGGGGACACTAAAAGCACCGGCAATTAAAACAAATTAAACTTTAAAACGTAAAATCAAATTAAAATTTGGTTGCCGGGCGTGATGATGCACTCCAGTCCCTCCGGTGCCCACCTCTCGCGGAAGGCCGCGAGCGTACCGGTGGATCCTTGTGCATGAATCCCAAAATGTTAGTTTTCAGGTGCAGTAGGTAATCAGGAAGGCTGGCCTTCATTGCGAGAGGGATGGAGTACAAAAGCAGGGAGGTCCTGCTGCAACTGTATAGGGTATTGGTAAGGCCGCACCTGGAGTACTGCGTGCAGTTTTGGTCACCTTACTTAAGGAAGGATATACTGGCTTTGGAGGAGGTACAGAGACAATTCACTAGGCTGATTCTGGAGATGAGGGGGTTACCTTATGATGATAGATTGAGTAGACTGGGTCTTTACTCGTTGGAGTTCAGAAGGATGAGGGGTGATCTTATAGAAACATTTAAAATCATGAAAGGGATAGACAAGATAGAGGCAGAGAGGTTGTTTCCACTGGTAGGGGAGGCTAGAACTAGGGGGCACAGCCTCAAAATACGGGGGAGCCAATTTACAACCGAGTTGAGAAGGAATTTCTTTTCCCAGAGGGTTGTGAATCTGTGGAATTCTCTGCCCAAGGAAGCAGTTGAGGCTAGCTCATTGAATGTATTCAAGTCACAGATAGATAGATTTTTAAGCAATAAGGGAATTAAGGGTTACGGGGAGCGGGCGGGTAAGTGGAGCTGAGTCCACGGCCAGATCAGCCATGATCTTGTTGAATGGCGGAGCAGGCTCGAGGGGCTAGATGGCCTACTCCTGTTCCTAATTCTTATGTTCTTATGTTCTTCGGAATAAGAAGAAAAAACTTGCATTTATATAGCACCTGTCCATAGCCTGGGAACATCTCATAATCCAAATAATCGCTAGATTATTTTTGAAGTGCGGTCACCATTGTTATGTTGCCACACACACAAGTGAAATTGGTGTACAGCAAATGAATGAGTGACCACATATCCTGTTACTGGTGGGAGGAATGTTGGCCAAGACACTGGGTGAACTTCCTGTTCTTCTTTGAATATCATTTGCATCCACCTGAGCGGCATGGTTGTCCCTTCCAAAAGACGGTGCAATATACAGAACTGAAGAGCCAGTCTACACAATGTGCTCAAATCAATAGTAGGGAGGGGGCTATTAATCAGAAGTACAGTATTCCTCATTAATACTTACACTTATATAGCTCATCATGTTGAAGCATCTCAGAGCCCTTAACAGAATGAATTATAATTCAGTCACTGTTGTTATGAGATCGCTGCCTTTATTTCTGTCTGATCCCTGTGACCCCCTGTCCCTATCCCTGTGAACCCCTGTCCCTATACCTGTGACCCCCGGTCCCTATCCCTGTGTGACCCCCGGTCCCTATCCCTGTGACCCCCTGTCCCTATCCCTGTGGCCCCCTGTCCCTATTCCTGTGTGACCCCCGGTCCCTATCCCTGTGACCCCCTGTCCCTATCCCTGTGACCCCCGGTCCCTATCCCTGTGACCTCCTGTCCCTATCCCTGTGACCCCCGGTCCCTATTCCTGTGTGACCCCTGGTCCCTATCCCTGTGACCCCCTGTCTGTAACCCTGTGTGACCCCCTGTCCCTATCCCTGTGTGACCCCTGGTCCCTATTCCTGTGTGACCCCTGGTCCCTATCCCTGTGACCCCCTGTCCCTATCCCTGTGTGACCCCCTGTCCCTATCCCTGTGTGACCCCTGGTCCCTATCCCTGTGTGACCCCCTGTCCCTATCCCTGTGTGACCCCCTGTTTGTAACCCTGTGTGACCCCCTGTCCCTATCCCTGTGACCCCCTGTCTGTAACCCTGTGTGACCCCCGGACCCTATCCCTGAGTGACCCCCGGTCCCTATCCCTGTGTGACCCCCCTGTCCCTATCCCTGTGTGACCCCCTGTCCCTATCCCTGAGTCACCCCCGGTCCCTATCCCTGAGTGACCCCCCTGCAACTATCCCTGAGTGACCCACGGCCCCTATCCCTGTATGACCCCCTGTCTGTATCCCTGTGACCTCCTGACCCTATCCCTGTATGACCCCCTGTCTGTATCCCTGTGACCCCCTGTCCCTATCGCTGTGTGACCCCGTCTGTAACCCTGTGTGACCCCCGGACCCTATCCCTGAGTGGCCCCCGATCCCTATCCCTGTGTGATCCCCTGTCCCTATCCCTGTGTGACCCCCTTGTCTGTATCCCTGTGTGACCCCCTGTCCCTATCCCTGTGTGACCCCTTTGTCTGTATCCCTGTGTGACCCCCGGTCCCTATCCCTGTGTGACCCCCTGTCCCTATCCCTGTGTGACCCCCTTGTCTGTATCCCTGTGTGACCCCCTGTCCCTATCCCTGTGTGACCCCCGGTCCCTATCCCTGTGTGACTCCCTGTCCCTATCCCTGTGTGACCCCCTTGTCTGTATCCCTGTGTGACCCCCTGTTCCTATCCCTGTGTGACCCCCGGTCCCTATCCCTGTGTGACCCCCTGTCCCTATCCCTGTGTGACCCCCTTGTCTGTATCCCTGTGTGACCCCCGGTCCCTATCCCTGTGTGACCCCCTGTCCCTATCCCTGTGTGACCCCCGGTCCCTATCCCTGTGTGACCCCTCTCTCTTTTCCACTCTGTACCCCTAGCTCTCTCTCTCCCCCCTCTCTCTCTGTAATGCCCCTCTCCCTGTATCCCTCGCTGTAATGCCCCTGTCTCTCTCCCTCCCTCTCTCCCTAATGCCCCTGTCTCCCTGAATCTCTCTCTCTCTGTAATGCCCCTCTCCCCATGCCCCTCTCCCCCTGCAGTCCAGCCCCTCTCTCTCTCTCTCCCCCTGCAGTCCAATCCCTCTCTCTCTCTCTCCCCCTGCAGTCCAGCCCCTCTCTCTCTCTCTCCCCCTGTCTCTCTCCCTGTATCCCTCTCTCTCTCTCTCTCTCTCCCCCCTCAGTCCTACTCCAGCCCCTGTCTCTCCCCCCCTGTGTCTCTCTCTCTCCCCCTGTATCTCTCTCTCCCCCCCCAGTCCTACTCCAGCCCCTGTCTCTCTCCCCCCCCTGTCTCTCTCTCTCCCCCTGTATCTCTCTCTCCCCCCCCCAGTCCTACTCCAGCCCCTGTCTCTCTCCCCCCCCTGTCTCTCTCTCTCTCTCTCTCCCCCCCCAGTCCTACTCCAGCCCCTGTCTCTCTCCCCCCCTGTCTCTCTCTCCCCCCCTCAGTCCTACTCCAGCCCCTGTCTCTCTCCCCCCCTGTCTCTCTCTCTTCCCCGCCCCCCAGTCCTACTCCAGCCCCCTGTCTCTCTCCCCCCCTGTCTCTCTCTCTTCCCCCCCCTCAGTCCTACTCCAGCCCCTGTCTCTCTCCCCCCCTGTCTCTCTCTCCCCCCCCCTCAGTCCTACTCTAGCCCCTGTATCTCTCCCCCCCTGTCTCTCTCCCCCCGTCTCTCTCTCCCCCCCCCTCAGTCCTACTCCAGCCCCTGTATCTCTCCCCCCCTGTCTCTCTCTCTCTCCCCCCCACCTCAGTCCTGCTCCAGCCCCCTGTCTCTCTCCCTCTCCCCCCCCCTCAGTCCTACTCCAGCCCCCTGTCTCTCTCTCTCTCCCCCCCACCTCAGTCCTGCTCCAGCCCCCTGTCTCTCTCCCCCTCCCTCTCTGTACTGCCCCCCTCTCCCCGCAGTCCTGCTCCAGCCCCTGTCTCACCCCCACCCTCTCTGTAATGCCCCCCTCTCCCCGCAGTCCTGCTCCAGCCCCTGTCTCTCCCCCACCCTCTCTGTAATGCCCCCCTCTCCCCGCAGTCCTGCTCCAGCTCCATGTGCTGATTCCAGGCCGGGTTGCTCCTGCTGCTGTGACTCAGGCTGTTGTTTACCAGCGAGCTGGGAGCCTGAGTCAGAGAGACGGCGGGCGGACCTGCAGCCAGACATAGACAGAGACAGAGACAAGCTTCGGGACCCCCAGGACAACCCCAGGGACTGCAGCCCAGCCCCGGGCCGCTGCACACAGCTCCTTGTCCGGGGAGACAAGCCCACTTTGCATCTTCCAGTCTTTTTGACCCCAATCTCTGGAAAAATCCCAACGCGCCACGCTTCGCCTTTTCTCCTTTCTTTCCTCCCCCCTTCTGTCTCTCCTCCTTCCCAGGCTCCAAACAAACAACAGGAGGGGGGGAAAAAAATTGCTTTTTTTTTTGCAAAAAAAAAATTGGAGGGGGAAATGTTTCTTTAAATTGCTTTGCGAGAAAAACCAGCACCACACATTTGTGCAGAATTTTGTTGGTTTAAAAAATTGTTTTTTTTCCCCCCCTTCTGTTTAAGGACTGGAGAGTGAGGATGAGGAGTTCCAGGACAGCTGGTGTTTGCTGATATTCACCATAAAGAGGAGACAAGGTTGAAACCAACCCCAGCAAAAGCAGAAAGAGGGGGGAAGAGAGGAGAGAGTCACTGTAGCAAAGAAAAGGAGGAAAACCCATCTTTTTTTGCATTTGCAACAGTTACTTTTCTTTCTCATGCTCTCTCTTTCCCCTCTGCATCCCATGTTTTTTTTTGTGTTAGTGAGGATTAAAGCCTTCTAATCCTTGGTGAGATTTGGGATTCACAAATTCCAGGGTGTTTTTATACACTCTCTGCTGCCAGGTCCTCTGCTCTTTTTCTCTCTTTTTTTGGGGTGGGGGGGGGGGTTGTGTGGGGGGAGCCAAAGATTATTTCTTTTGGTCTGGCGGCGAAGGGAGTCGGTATGTTTTGGTGGGGTCCACAGATGGGAAAGAAATGTAGAACAAAGAGGTGTTCCGTGACCTTGTACTGGGCTCTGCTTACTCTCTGCACCTCACTCCTTGTGGGCCAGACCAATGGGGAAAGTAAGTATTATTTTCCTTTCTTTAAAAAGTTTATTATTTTACTGCACAAGAATAAATTGTGCATTTGTTGCAATCTTCAAGCTTTAAGAAAAATAATTGAATCGAATAAGTTATTGCATGCAAATGTGTTTTTAAAACTTTTTTTTGGTTGAGGGTGCCCATCTTTCATGTAACACTATTTTTTTTTTGCAAAGACTTGTGTTTTTGAAACGAATAAGTAACCCATTGGTGTGTTCAGGCTCGTGAATACTGAGTAACCAGGTGGACTGCTTTTATTTTCAGGACTTCAGGTCATTTAAAATGTGTGTGGGAAGTTGCAAGTTTGAAAGCTGTCAACGAAATCCTGGCAAAAAAAAAAAGTTTTGCCCTGTAGCGTGTTGTAACTTTTTAATATTTATTTGAGGACCCGGTCGTTGCGCCTTGGTTGTTTCAAGGAGTACCACGAGGAATGTTTGACTTTAAAAAAAAATGCCCAGCAATAATGGTGTCCCGGTAGCAATCGCACGCTTTAGTCGAATTTATCAGTGATGTGTGGGAAGTTTAGCCCACCTGTCTTCAACCTTTCCAGTGAGGAGGGAGAGGGGAGTGAGGGCTAGTGAAAGAGCATTGAAAAAGTTATCTTAACTTGCGAATTGTCACTTAACTTTGCTAATTCCAGTTGTGCGAGAGTTGTTAGGGACTCCCAGTCTGATCTAACTCTGATCACAGAACCCCCATGTCTTGAGTACCTCCCTCATCGCCAACTTTTCCCCCTAGACAAACTTTTTCCCGTCTCTCCTCCAGGACTGTTTATTTTCTGTGTTTTTATCTCTTTGCTAATTTCTTTTATCTGTTCATTTTAATCTGCTATCTTTTTCTGTTTGTTGTCTGTTCCTGTGATTTTAAATTGACTTTATTTGTTTAGGTGTTCACTTGCATTCCTTCTCTCCCTGCCTGTGACCTATTCCCTTTTATCTGTTTTTGTCTGTTTAACAGTTTTTCTTTGTCTCTACAATACTGCTGTTTCCTTTCTGCCTTTTCCCCACTCTTTATCTTGCTTTCTGTGGCTCACTTGTCTTTTTTTCTGTCTCTTGTCTGTGATTTACCTTTGTGTTCTGTGATGCCCTTTCTGTGTCTCCTTCCTGTGTTCTTGTGTCTTTTTTTAATGATTTGTTCCTGTCCCATTATCTCTCTCTCTGTCTCTTTTCCCCCCCCCCCCTTGTTATCTTGGTTTTTAATCTTTTAAAACACATTTTCTGTGTTTACTATTGTTTTATATTAATCCCTTTTTAAAAATTTCTACTTGTTCCACGCTGTGTTCTCTACTTTTTTGTCTTTTAAATCTAGTCTTGTCAGAAGTTAATATTTTTGTGATCTGTTTTACTACAATTTTAGTTTTCATATTTACATTTGGTCTTGCGTTTTCAATGTTCTAATTTCTATTTCTGTTTAACTTGTTTTGTCTTTCAACAGAAATTTCTATGATTCTATGTTTAACTTTTAACTTAGTTTGTCTCCTTCCAATTTCTCGTATTCGTTTCTCGAACTTCATGAATTTAGTTTGTTTCATGTATCAGTTGAATTTGTCCTTATTCTCTTTATGCCTCTCTTCCTTGCGCCTTTGCAGCTTTTGTTCAGTCTTTCCTTGTTTATCTTTTCTGTTTGTTTATAATCTGATTTCTTCCCCCCCCCCCCGACTATATTCCGCAAGATCTTTATTTTCTAAATCTTGCCCGTATTTCATTTTATCTTCACCATTTTGTTTTAATTGTATTTTGATTTTGTTTCTCTGCTGTCTCTCACTGCCGTTTAATCAAATTTGAGAGTTGTGCTGTTCTGCACTTTGTCCCTTCATTACATGTTGGCTTCCATTTTATTTTTTTTCTATTACTTTGTTCTAATTTTCCTCGTCTTTTTACTTGTTTATATCCCATTCACACTATTCTCCCTCTCTCTCTCTCTCCCTCTCTCTCTTCCCTCTTTTTCTCTCTCTCTCCCCCTCTCCCGCTCCCACTTTCTCTCTCTCTCTCTTTCTCTCTCTCGCCCCCTCTTTTTTTTCTCTCTCTCCCTCCCCCCGCTCTCTCTCTCCCTCCCCCCCGCTCTCTCTCTCCCTCCCCCCCGCTCTCTCTCTCCCTCCCCCCCGCTCTCTCTCTCCCTCCCCCCCGCTCTCTCTCTCCCTCCCCCCCGCTCTCTCTCTCCCTCCCCCCCGCTCTCTCTCTCCCTCCCCCCCGCTCTCTCTCTCCCTCCCCCCCGCTCTCTCTCTCTCCCTCCCCCCCGCTCTCTCTCTCCCTCCCCCCCGCTCTCTCTCTCCCTCCCCCCCGCTCTCTCTCTCCCTCCCCCCCGCTCTCTCTCCCCCCCCTCTTTCTCTCTCCCCCCCCTCTTTCTCTCTCCCCCCCTCTTTCTCTCTCCCCCCCTCTTTCTCTCTCCCCCCCTCTTTCTCTCTCCCCCCCTCTTTCTCTCTCCCCCCCTCTTCTCTCTCCCCCCCTCTTTCTCTCTCCCCCCCCTCTTTCTCTCTCCCCCCCTCTTTCTCTCTCCCCCCCTCTTTCTCTCTCCCCCCCCTCTTTCTCTCTCCCCCCCTCTTTCTCTCTCCCCCCCTCTTTCTCTCTCCCCCCCTCTTTCTCTCTCCCCCCCTCTTTCTCTCTCCCCCCCTCTTTCTCTCTCCCCCCCTCTTTCTCTCTCCCCCCCTCTTTCTCTCTCCCCCCCCTCTTTCTCTCTCCCCCCCCTCTTTCTCTCTCCCCCCCTCTTTCTCTCTCCCCCCCTCTTTCTCTCTCCCCCCCTCTTTCTCTCTCCCCCCCTCTTTCTCTCTCCCCCCCTCTTTCTCTCTCCCCCCCCTCTTTCTCTCTCCCCCCCTCTTTCTCTCTCCCCCCCCTCTTTCTCTCTCCCCCCCTCTTTCTCTCTCCCCCTCTTCTCTCCCCCCTCTTTCTCTCTCCCCCCCTCTTTCTCTCTCCCCCCCTCTTTCTCTCTCCCCCCCTCTTTCTCTCTCCCCCCCTCTTTCTCTCTCCCCCCCTCTTTCTCTCTCCCCCCCTCTTTCTCTCTCCCCCCCTCTTTCTCTCTCCCCCCCTCTTTCTCTCTCCCCCCCCTCTTTCTCTCTCCCCCCCTCTTTCTCTCTCCCCCCCTCTTTCTCTCTCCCCCCCTCTTTCTCTCTCCCCCCCTCTTTCTCTCTCCCCCCCTCTTTCTCTCTCCCCCCCTCTTTCTCTCTCCCCCCCTATTTCTCTCTCCCCCCTCTTTCTCTCTCCCCCCCTCTTTCTCTCTCCCCCCCTCTTTCTCTCTCCCCCCCTCTTTCTCTCTCCCCCCCTCTTTCTCTCTCCCCCCCTCTTTCTCTCTCCCCCCCTCTTTCTCTCTCCCCCCCTCTTTCTCTCTCCCCCCCTCTTTCTCTCTCCCCCCCTCTTTCTCTCTCCCCCCCTCTTTCTCTCTCCCCCCCTCTTTCTCTCTCCCCCCCTCTTTCTCTCTCCCCCCCTCTTTCTCTCTCCCCCCCTCTTTCTCTCTCCCCCCCTCTTTCTCTCTCCCCCCTCTTTCTCTCTCCCCCCTCTTCTCTCTCCCCCCCTCTTTCTCTCTCTCCCCCCCTCTTTCTCTTCCCTTTCTCTCTCCCCCCCTCTTTCTCTCTCCC
>NC_091997.1:67456216-67496216 GCF_044704955.1 Pristiophorus japonicus
GTGATACTCTTTGGGAACACCCAGGTCATGGGGAATATCCCATCAATCTGCCTGTCCCTTCCAAAGTAATGAGCGGCTTCAAGCCGTTCAACCAAACTTTACTCGCTGCCTAACTATTAGACCCAGGTTTGTCTCTTTTACCCTAAATCTGCATTTTGCATTTTATTTTTCCAAGTTATAGAATCATAGAAATTTACGGCTAAGAACATAAGAACCAGGAGCAGGAGTCGGCCATTCGGCCCCTCGAGCCTGCTCCGCCATTCAATAAGATCACGGCTGATCTTCGACCTCAACTCCACTTTCCTGCCCGATCCCCATATCCCTCGACTCCTTTATCGCACAAAAATCTGTCTATCTCTGCCTTAAATACATTCAATGACCCAGCCTCCACAGCTCTCTGGGAGAATTCCACAGATTCACGACCCTCTGAGAGAAGAAGTTCCTCCTCATCTCCGTCCGAAATGAGCATCCCCTTATTCTGAAACTATGCCCCCTAGTTCTAGATTCCCCCACAAGGGGAAACATCCTCTCTGCATCTACCCTGTCGAGCCCTCCTCAGAATCTTATACGTTTCACTTACGATCACCTCATCATGAAGAAAGACTGGATCGACTAGGCTTATATTCACTGGAATTTAGAAGAATGAGAGGGGATCTGATAGAAACATATAAAATTCTGACGGGATTGGACAGGTTAGATGCAGCAAGAATGTTCCTGATGTTGGGGGAAATCCAGAACCAGGGGTCACCGTCTAAGGATAAGGGGTAAGCCATTTAGGACCGAGATGAGGAGAAACTTCTTCACCCAGAGAATTGTGAACCTGTGGAATTCTCTACCACAGAAAGTTGTTGGGGCCAGTTCGTTGGATATATTCAAAAGGGAGTTAGATGTGGCCCTTGCGTCTAAAGGGATCAAGGGGTATGGAGAGAAAGCAGGAATGGGGTACTGAAGTTGCATGATCAGCCATGATCATATTGAATGGCGGTGCAGGCTCGAAGGGCCGAATGGCCTACTCCTGCACCTATTTTCTATGTTTCTGTGTTGTTCCCACTTTTCAGTTTTGGTTCCTTCCGTTGCTCCCGAAGCGGCTGACTTTTGCCAGGAACGCACTCCATGGGCACTTTGAACACGTAGCAAGTGGCGATTGGAGGCGGGATGTCTGGCTGACTTTATCCGCCCCACCCAGTCCCCTTCTGTAACCCACGGGTTTTGAGTCTAGCTGTAGCAGCTTCACTCTCTTGGGCACGGGTCGTGCTACAAGCTTGGGGCCCCTTGCTGAGCTGTGTGACTCCGTCCGACAATGGGCAAAGCAGGGGGGAGGGGCGGGGTGAAGGGGGAATGAATCGCGAGGTAGTCTTTGAATTATCGATGTCCTGACGTTCGACAAGCTTCCCTGCTTTAATTGGACCAGATTGGAGTTAAGAGCAGCAATTGTGCACACAGGGTCCGTGCCTTCCGTTTGTTGGCTCCAATCCTTTGCCAGCCCGGTAAACACTGAGAGGCTGGCTGAATAAACAGGCAAATGTGAATGGTCTGGGCGCGAGTGTTGCGGGAGTGGGAGACTGAAAATCTCAAAGAGCCAGTTGTATACGGAAGAGTGTGTGGAGTCCAAACCAGAGAAAGACTTGCATTTATATAGCGCCTTTTGCCACCTCTGGCCATCCCAAAGCGCATTACAGCCAATGAAGTACTTTTGAAGTGTAGTCACTGTTGCAATGGTACTGTGTAGTCCACAACAACATTTATTTATATAGCGCCTTTTAGCGTAGTGAACCATCCCAAGGCGCTTCACAGGAGATAAAAAAAATTCGACACGAGAAATCAGGGCAGGTGACCAAAAGCTGGGTCAAAGAGGTCGGTTTTAAGGAGCGTCTTGAAGGAGGAGAGAGAGGCGGAGAGGTTTAGGGAGGGAGTTCCAGAGCTTGGGACAGTGCTGGTCGAGAGATTTTCCGTCCAGTGTGGGGTGGAGGCACTTTGTGCAAACGTTAACCCGCTCCTGCCCCTCCCTCCCGACCCCCACAATCTTTTCTTTCCTGAAAGAGGGCGACAGCTACTGGGAGCAAACACTGCCACCACTGCGGCATATCGGCATGTACACGCACGGACATGTGCCAATGGAGAAGTGTTTCAAACCCCTCTCTGCATCTTGGCTTCAGCACACACTGACGTCCTGTAACACGTTCCTTGGTCACGCAGGTCCTCTGAATCGGCGTTTTGTGATCTGCGGGGGCCGTGTGCCTCTGTTGCGTGCTGCTCAGAGAGGTTCTTGAGACACTTGGCATAGAATCTTACAGCACAGAAGGAGGCCATTCAGCCCGTCGAGTCTTTCGGAGAGCACCACCTTTCTCGAGGGCAATTAGGGATGGGCAATAAATGCAAGCCTTGCCAACGACGCCCACATCCCATGAATTCATAATTTAAAAAAAATCCAGTATGTCAGGAAGATTTAAAACTGGGGCTCTGATTCCTCATCGACTTGTCCCTGTTCTGTAAATGTAGGCCAAGTGTTGACTGAGTAGTTTTCATAAGTTGGCTGGTTTAAATGTTGGGACTATATTTTAAACATTTGTTTTAACACCGGATGTGTGAACCTAGCTGGGGAAAAACGAGTTTACAATGTTGGGCCAGTTGGGAAGATTCAGTCTGGACATATTGCTATAAACAAACCATAATGACCAGTGCGGCCCCTCCCTCTCCCACCCGACGGGGGAACAAGGAGAGCTGCGTGATTGGTCGTGTGATGAGCCCAATAATCTGCCGCAATTATCACAATGCACGTTAACTGGTGCTGCTCTGAATTCAGCCCCTGCTTGCTTCTCCCCGAGTGATGGACCTTGCACCCACCAGTACCTGACCCGAGTGTCAGGCACGCAGCTCGCCAACGTCTCCTGCCTTTGCACCGCTGGAATCTGTAACGGCACAAGGGGTGGTGGGGTGGGGTGGGTTTCTGCAGTTAGTGACAGTTTGAGGCGTGTTACCCGCACAGGCACAGGTGTGGCACACAGGCACGCACGCGCGCGGACTCGATCGTGGGTACGCACACAACAGGTGCGCGCACGCAGGTGCACCGCACACATGCGCGCGCACACAGATACGCACGCGCGCACACAGATACGCACGCGCGCACACAGATATGCACACGCGCACACAGATACGCACGCGCGCGCACACACAGGTATGCACGCGCGCGCGCACACAGGCACGCGCGCGCACAGGTACGCACACGCACAAGTACACGTACACACACTCTGAAATCCCAGGGAGCAGTGATCAGAGCCTCTTCAGGTGGCTATTGCTGAGGCTGGTTACTCATCAACATGGGCAGATAGCGGAGAGCACACTTTCACCTCCTGAAACCTGCACATTCAAGCCCAAAGCAGGCTGATTTATCCCCCCCCTCCCCCTCCCCCTCTCTCCCTCGGTGCCCTCCTCCCCCCTCCCCTCGGCGCCCTCCTCTCTCTCCCTCTTAAACAGGACCGAAAAGGCCAAAAAAAAAAGTCTCGTTGAAAAAAACCCCGCAATTGTGCTGGCCTTGTGCTGAACGCAGCCATACTTGCTGCAGGAAGTGGTCCTCCTGGATGCTGATAAAATCAGAGTTGTTTGCTAGTTAATGAGTTCCATGGGTTGGCCACGGAAACACTTTTGGCCGCTCTGCGCTCGAGGTAGTGTGTTTAGGTCCCAGCGTGTTTGAGTTGTGCTGGCATTGGCTGTGTCCGGTGTCCCCGGCAGCAGCGAGTGTCCGGCGTGGTGTGTGTGGTGTGTGAGCACCGATTGCAGTGACCTGCCGCCTTCTAGGGCCTGCTGGCTTTTTAAATTAAATTCCCGGGGTGGTGTCGAGCTGCTTCGACAGCTCCTGAAAGCGGAGCACGTTTGGGGCGTGACTTAAGTTGCCCTGCCGGCCGCTGACTGAACGGGGACCACGTTTCAAAGGGTTTCTCCGGGTTCCACCTCGGAAGCTGAGGATTTTCACAGACTGGGTCTCCGTACCCTTGGGCCTCAATCCATATCCTGACGTAGCCGGGGGGGAGAATATTACCTGGAGGGAAGGACTTTGTATTTTGCTGCTCAGCCTTGATAAAGAGGGCCATGTCGATCTCCAGGTCTCCCACCCCCAGGGTCTCTGGCTCCAGGACCTGCTCTCTGGTTTCTCGATTTCAAAGTGGCTCTGCCTGTAGCTGAGCAACTCGGACCAGGAGTGATCCAGGACTGATTCATTGTTGTCTCCCCGAGGGATGAGTGGGTCAGTCGCAACTGGGGTATTCGTCACTGGGAGGAGAGGGTGGGAATGGGGCAGGGCTCCTGCTCCTGATAGTGGGGGGAGGGGAGGGTACGCGTGTGTGTGTGGGGGAGGGTGCGCGTGTGTGTGTGGGGGGGGGGGGGGAGGGTGCGCGTGTGGGGGGGGTGTGTGTGTGTGGGGGGGGAGGTGTGTGTGTGGGGGGGGAGGTGTGTGTGTGGGGGGGGGAGGTGTGTGTGTGGGGGGGGAGGTGTGTGTGTGGGGGGGGAGGTGTGTGTGTGGGGGGGGGAGGTGTGTGTGTGGGGGGGGGAGGTGTGTGTGTGGGGGGGGAGGTGTGTGTGTGGGGGGGGAGGTGTGTGTGTGGGGGGGGAGGTGTGTGTGTGGGGGGGGAGGTGTGTGTGTGGGGGGGGAGGTGTGTGTGTGGGGGGGGAGGTGTGTGTGTGGGGGGGGAGGTGTGTGTGTGGGGGGGGAGGTGTGTGTGTGGGGGGGGAGGTGTGTGTGTGGGGGGGGAGGTGTGTGTGTGGGGGGGGAGGTGTGTGTGTGGGGGGGGAGGTGTGTGTGTGGGGGGGGAGGTGTGTGTGTGGGGGGGGAGGTGTGTGTGTGTGGGGGGGAGGTGTGTGTGTGGGGGGGGAGGTGTGTGTGTGGGGGGGGAGGTGTGTGTGTGGGGGGGGAGGTGTGTGTGTGGGGGGGGAGGTGTGTGTGTGGGGGGGGAGGTGTGTGTGTGGGGGGGGAGGTGTGTGTGTGGGGGGGGAGGTGTGTGTGTGGGGGGGGAGGTGTGTGTGTGGGGGGGAGGTGTGTGTGTGGGGGGGGAGGTGTGTGTGTGGGGGGGGAGGTGTGTGTGTGGGGGGGGAGGTGTGTGTGTGGGGGGGGAGGTGTGTGTGTGGGGGGGGAGGTGTGTGTGTGGGGGGGGAGGTGTGTGTGTGGGGGGGGAGGTGTGTGTGTGGGGGGGGAGGTGTGTGTGTGGGGGGGGAGGTGTGTGTGTGGGGGGGGAGGTGTGTGTGTGGGGGGGGAGGTGTGTGTGTGGGGGGGGAGGTGTGTGTGTGGGGGGGGAGGTGTGTGTGTGGGGGGGAGGTGTGTGTGTGGGGGGGGAGGTGTGTGTGTGTGGGGGGGGAGGTGTGTGTGTGTGGGGGGGGAGGTGTGTGTGTGTGGGGGGGGAGGTGTGTGTGTGTGGGGGGGAGGTGTGTGTGTGTGGGGGGGGAGGTGTGTGTGTGTGGGGGGGAGGTGTGTGTGTGTGGGGGGGGGTGTGTGTGTGGGGGGGGGGGGTGTGTGTGTGTGGGGGGGGGTGTGTGTGTGTGGGGGTGTGTGTGTGTGTGGGGGGGGGTGTGTGTGTGGGGGGGGGGTGTGTGTGTGGGGGGGGTGGTGTGTGTGGGGGTGTGTGTGTGTGGGGTGGGGGTGTGGGGGTGTGTGTTGGAGGGGGGGGGTGTGTGTGTGTGTGGGGGGGGGAGGGGGTGTGTGTAGGGGGGAGGTGGGTGTGTGTGTGTGTGTGTGTGGGGGGTGTGTGTGTGTGTGGGGGGTGTGTGTGGGGGGTGTGTGTGGGGGGTGTGTGTGGGGGGTGTGTGTGGGGGGTGTGTGTGTGGAGGGGGGGGGGTGTGTGTGTGGAGGGGGGGGTGTGTGTGTGTGGAGGGGGGGGTGTGTGTGTGTGTGTGTGCGGGAGGGGGTGTGTGTGTGTGTGGGGGGAGGGGGTGTGTGTGTGTGGGGGAGGGGTGTGTGTGTGTGGAGGGGGGGGTGTGTGTGTGTGGAGGGGGGTGTGTGTGTGTGGGGGTGTGTGTGTGTGTGGGGGGGGGTGTGTGTGTGGGGGGGGGG
This sequence comes from Pristiophorus japonicus, assembly GCF_044704955.1. Lineage (NCBI taxonomy): Eukaryota > Metazoa > Chordata > Chondrichthyes > Pristiophoridae > Pristiophorus > Pristiophorus japonicus. The sequence goes on from NC_091997.1 coordinate 67,462,254, forward strand.
TGTGTGTGTGTGGAGGGGGGGGTGTGTGTGTGTGTGTGTGTGTGGGGGGTGTGTGTGGGGGGTGTGTGTGGGGGGTGTGTGTGTGGAGGGGGGGGGGTGTGTGTGTGGAGGGGGAGGTGTGTGTGTGTGGGGGGGGAGGTGTGTGTGTGTGGGGGGGGAGGTGTGTGTGTGTGGGGGGGGAGGTGTGTGTGTGTGGGGGGGTGTGTGTGTGTGTGGGGGGGGTGTGTGTGTGTGTGGGGGGGGGGGGTGTGTGTGTGTGGGGGTGTGTGTGTGTGTGGGGGGGGGGTGTGTGTGTGGTGTGTGTGGGGGGGGTGGTGTGTGTGGGGGTGTGTGTGTGTGGGGTGGGGGTGTGGGGGTGTGTGTTGGAGGGGGGGGGTGTGTGTGTGTGTGGGGGGGGGAGGGGGTGTGTGTAGGGGGGAGGTGGGTGAGTGTGTGTGTGTGTGTGGGGGGTGTGTGTGTGTGTGGGGGGTGTGTGTGGGGGGTGTGTGTGGGGGGTGTGTGTGGGGGGTGTGTGTGTGGAGGGGGGGGGGTGTGTGTGTGGAGGGGGGGGTGTGTGTGTGTGGAGGGGGGGGTGTGTGTGTGTGTGTGTGCGGGAGGGGTGTGTGTGTGTGTGGGGGAGGGGGTGTGTGTGTGTGGGGGAGGGTGTGTGTGTGTGGAGGGGGGGGGTGTGTGTGTGTGGAGGGGGGGGTGTGTGTGTGGAGGGGGGGGGGGGTGTGTGTGTGGAGGGGGTGGGGGGTGTGTGGGTGGGGGTGTGTGTGTGTGGGGGGGGGGAGGATGTGTGTGTGTGGGGGTGTGTGTGTGGGGTGGGGGGAGGGTGTGTGTGTGTGGGGGGGGGAGGGTGTGTGTGTGTGTGGGCGGGGGGGTGTGTGTGTGGGCGGGGGGGTGTGTGTGTGGGCGGGGGGTGTGTGTGTGTCTGGATCCTGGATGCGGACCAAGTTGGGTTGAGTTATGATACTCCGAGGTTGGCTGTTTTGAGGCTTGGCCACGAGCGACAGACACTCGGTGAAGTACCTGTGAACATCGGGGCAATCTCGGGGACCCACCCTGTGGAGTGTGGACGTATTGGGAGGGGTAACCCCTCCCGGGAAACGCTGTTGCGTTCCTGGGGGCCCGCGTTGCAACGTTTGAAGAAATGTAAAAGCGGTGCTGGGATGGCGGGATTAGTTTACCGCCACGGGAACGTGGTCCGTGTCACTGCAGTGGGGTCGAGCCTGTGTCGTGTTTGCTGTGTGTGTTTCTGGGCCAAGATCCATATGGATGTGACTTGTACCATATGCTTAACATAACTTTAAAAAAAAATAGTGAAGTAAAGTTGTTTTTGTGACGGGGTAGAGGGGAAAGTCATTGTCCAGCGCTGTGAAGTGGTCTGTTTGAAACCAGCTTGCTATATGCATGCTCGACTCCGCAGAACGTTTGTGGAGGCTGTGATTCGGGCGGAGCGCAAGAGGTCGCTGTGGGCCCAAGGCAGCGGGACGGCACAGCACGGCACGGCAAAGGTTGGGGGCGGCGCGGAGCGAGTGTGCGCCGAGGTTAATGCTGTCGTCTCGCCGAGTTAGCCAGCTGCTGTACACTTCCATCGTGTTGTGTTTGGTTGTGGGGGAGCGGGGAGGGAGCAGTTCCCTCTCTCTTTCCCCCCCCCCCCAGGCTGTCTCCCTGTCTACGCTGCAGCTTCAGAGTTGTATTTGTGAGTGATGCACGGCACGTTTTCCTGTGACCGCTCCCCCCCCCCAGCTTTTCATTCTCCCCTCCCTCGCTCTCCAGCGCCTCCCACACGCGCGCACTTCACAGCGGTCGTTTAGTGAACGTTTCCGTTGCTCTGTGCCCTCGCCCCTCCGCCAGAGGGGAAACAAAATAACTCCAGTGCTCCGAGGGGAGACGCTGAACAACAACACAATCTGGAGCATCTTTATGGGATCAGTAATTGCAGCTCACACGATGCCAAATAACATATTTAGGAACAAGCAAAGGATTGGACATCAAGGGGCCCGCTTGATTATGCAATGGAATTGTTTTTGAAAAAAAATGGTAAACTAGAAAGTTGTGCAGTTGCCTTGACCACTAACAGATGGCATCGAGTTCTTTTTTTTTAAAAAAAGAGGAGGAAAGATTTGTAGCTGTTAAGATTAGAGTTGTAAAATGGAACTGGATGTGTTACAGCTTGTTCTCTTGTCTGCTACATGTCTTATTACAGGGGGAAAAAAAGTTCGCACGGTTTAGCACAAGAAGATATCCTGTGTTAAATGGGGTGGTGGTCATAGAAACATAGAAAATAGGTGCAGGAGTAGGCCATTCGGCCCTTCGAGCCTGCACCACCATTCAATAAGATCATGGCTGATCATTCCCTCAGTACCCCTTTCCTGCTTTCTCTCCATACCCCTTGATCCCTTTAGCCGTAAGGGCCATATCTAACTCCCTCTTGAATATATCCAATGAACTGGCCTCAACAACTCTCTGCGGCAGGGAATTCCACAGGTTAACAACTCTCTGAGTGAAGAAGTTTCTCCTCCTCTCAGTCCTAAATGGCTTATCACTTATCTTTCGACTGTGTCCCCTGGTTTTGGAATTGTTAAATTTACAGCACGGACAGAGGCCATTCGCCCCATCGTGTCCGCGCCGGCCGACAAAGAGCTATCCAGCCTAATCCCACTTTCCAGCTCTCGGTCCGTAGCTCTGTAGGTTACATAGAAACATAGAAAATAGGTGCAGGAGTAGGCCATTCGGCCCTTCTAGCCTGCACCGCCATTCAATGAGTTCATGGCTGAACATGCAACTTCAGTACCCCATTCCTGCTTTCTCACCATACCCCTTGATTCCCCTAGTAGTAAGGACTTCATCTAACTCCTTTTTGAATATATTTAGTGAATTGGCCTCAACAACTTTCTGTGGTAGAGAATTCCACAGGTTCACCACTCTCTGGGTGAAGAAATTCCTCCTCATCTCGGTCCTAAATGTCTTCCCCCTTATCCTTAGACTGTGTCCCCTGGTTCTGGACTTCCCCAACATTGGGAACATTCTTCCTGCATCTAACCTGTCTAACCCCGTCAGAATTTTAAACGTTTCTATGAGGTCCCCTCTCATTCTTCTGAACTCCAGTGAATACAAGCCCAGTTGATCCAGTCTTTCTTGATAGGTCAGTCCCGCCATCCCGGGAATCAGTCTGGTGAACCTTCGCTGCACTCCCTCAATAGCAAGAATGTCCTTCCTCAGGTTAAGAGACCAAAACTGTACACAATACTCCAGGTGTGGCCTCACCAAGGCCCTGTACAATTGTAGCAACACCTCCCTGCCCTTGTACTCAAATCCCCTCGCTATGAAGGCCAACATGCCATTTGCTTTCTTAACCGCCTGCTGTACCTGCATGCCAACCTTCAATGACTGATGTACCATGACACCCAGGTCTCTTTGCACCTCCCCTTTTCCTAATCTGTCACCATTCAGATAATAGTCTGTCTCTCTGTTTTTACCACCAAAGTGGATAACCTCACATTTATCCACATTATACTTCATCTGCCATGCATTTGCCCACTCACCTAACCTATCCAAGTCGCTCTGCAGCCTCATAGAATCCTCCTTGCAGCTCACACTGCCACCCAACTTAGTGTCATCCGCAAATTTGGAGATACTACATTTAATCCCCTCGTCTAAATCATTAATGTACAGTGTAAACAGCTGGGGCCCCAGCACAGAACCTTGCGGTACCCCACTAGTCACTGCCTGCCATTCTGAAAAGTACCCATTTACTCCTACTCTTTGCTTCCTGTCGGACAACCAGTTCTCAATCCATGTCAGCACACTACCCCCAATCCCATGTGCTTTAACTTTGCACATTAATCTCTTGTGTGGGACCTTGTCGAAAGCCTTCTGAAAGTCCAAATATACCACATCAACTGGTTCTCCCTTGTCCACTCTACTGGAAACATCCTCAAAAAATTCCAGAAGATTTGTCAAGCATGATTTCCCTTTCACAAATCCATGCTGACTTGGACCTATCATATTACCTCTTTCCAAATGCACTGCTATGACATCCTTAATAACTGATTCCATCATTTTACCCACTACTGATGTCAGGCTGACCGGTCTATAATTCCCTGTTTTCTCTCTCCCTCCTTTTTTAAAAAGTGGGGTTACATTGGCTACCCTCCGACCCTCCACTCCATAGGAACTGATCCAGAGTTATGGTACTTCAAGTGCACATCCAGGTATTGTTTAAATGTGCTGAGGGTTTCTGCCTCTACCACCCTTTCAGGCAGTGAGTTCCAGACCCCCACCACCCTCTGGGTGAAGATATTTCCCTCCCAACTCCCCTCTAATCCTCCTCCTAATTACTTTAAATCTATGCCCCCTGGTTATTGACCTCTCTGCTAAGGGAAACATGTCCTTCCTGTCCACTCTATCCAGGCCCCTCATAATTTTGGGCCGGTACAATTTTTACCATCGTTCTGGTCGGTTCTGACATTGTGGCGTTCCTGTCTCAGGTGGTCACACTTGGGAGGTTGAGAGTTTGAATCAACCCCTTCAGGACTTGAGCATGTAATCAAGGCTGAGGGAGCGTCGCTCTGTCTTTCAAATGGGACATTAAACCGAGGCCCCGTCTGCTCTCTCAGGTGGATGTAAAAAATCCCGCGGCACTATTTCGAAGAAGAGGAGGGGAGTTATCCCTGGTGTCCTGGGGCCAATATTTATCCCTCAATCAACATCACTAAAACAGATTATCTGGATCATTATCACATTGCTGTTTGTGGGAGCTTGCTGTGCACAAATTGGCTTTCCACATTACAACAGTGACTACACTTCAATAAGTACTTCATTGGCTGTAAAGCGCTTTGGGACGTTCGGTAGTTGTGAAAGGCTCTATATTCTGACGGGTTTAGATAGGTTAGATGCAGGAAGAATGTTCCCGATGTTGGGGAAGTCCAGAACCAGGGATCACAGTCTAAGGATAAAGGGGTAAGCCATTTAGGACCGAGATGAGGAGAAACTTCTTCACTCAGAGAACTGTGAACCTGTGGAATTCCCTACCACAGAAAGTTGTTGATGCCAGTTCGTTGGATATATTCAAAAGGGAGTTAGATATGGCCCTTACGGCTAAAGGGATCAAGGGGTATGGAGAGAAAGCAGGAAAGGGTACTGAGGTGAATGATCAGCCATGATCTTATTGAATGGTGGTGCAGGCTCGAAGGGCCGAATGGCCTACTCCTGCACCTATTTTCTATGTTTCTATATAAATGCAAGTATTTTTCTTTAGTCGACACCACCAAAAACAGATTAACGGGTCTTTCTCTTTGATGTTTATATGACCTTGGTTAGCCCACACCTGGAGCACTGTGAGCAGTTCTGGGCACCACCCGTGCCGAAGGATATATTGGCCTTGGAGGGAGTGCAGCGTAGGTTTACCAGAATGATACCAGGAGCTCAAGGGTTAAGTTACGAGGAGAGATTACACAAATTAGGGTTGTATTCCCTAGAATTTAGAAGGTTATGGGGTGATCTGATCGAAGTTTTCAGGATATTAAGGGGAACAGATAGGGTGGATAGTGAGAGACTCTTTCTGCTGGTTGGGGAGCCTAGGACCAGGGGGCAGAGTCTGAAAATTAGAGCCAGACCTTTCAGAAGTGAAATTAGGAAACACTTCTACACACACAGAGTGGTGGAAGTTTGGAACTCAACGGCAATTGATGCTAGATCACCTGTTAATTTTAAATCTGAGATTGATAGCTTTTTATTAATCAAAGGTATTGAGGTATGTGCGGCAGAGGTGGGTATGTGGAGCTAGGTCGCAAATCAGCCAGTGATCTAATTGAATGGCGGAGCAGGCTGAAGGGGCTCAATCACCTTCGTGGAGGGGAGGGGTGGAGGGGGGGGAGGGAAGGGGTGGAAGGGTGGAAGGGTGGAGGGGGGAGGGGGGGAGGAAGGGGTGGAGGGGAGGGAAGGGGGAGGGGGGGAAGGGGTGGAGGGGAGGGAAGGGGTGGAGGGGAGGGAAGGGGTGGAGGGGAGGGGGGGGAAGGGAAGGGGTGGAGGGGAGGGGAGGGAGGGGAGGGAAGGGGTGGAGGGGAGGGGGGGAAGGGAAGGGGTGGAGAGGTGGGGAAGGGGTTGAGGGGGGGTGAGGAGAAGGGGTGGGGGGGAGAAGGGGTGGGGGGGGGAAGGGGTGCAGGGGAGGGGGGGAAGGGGTGCAGGGGAGGGGGGGAAGGGGTGCAGGGGAGGGGGGAAGGGGTGGAGAGGGGGGGAAGGGGTTGAGGGGGGGTGAGGGGAAGGGGTTGAGGGGGGGTGAAGGGGTTGAGGGGAGGGGAGGGGGGGAAGGGAAGGGGTGGAGGGGAGGGGAGGGGGGGAAGGGAAGGGGTGGAGGGGAGGGGAGGGGGGTGAAGGGGAGGGGGGGGAAGGGGAGGGGGGGGAAGGGAAGGGGTGGAGAGGGGGGGAAGGGGTGGGGTGGAGGGGAGGGAGGGAAGGGGTGGAGGGGAGGGGGGAAGGGAAGGGGTGGGTAGGGGAGGGGGGGAAGGGGTGGAGGGGAGGGGGGGAAGGGAAGGGGTGGGTAGGGGAGGGGGGAAGGGGTGGAGGGGAGGGGGGGAAGGGAAGGGGGTGAGGAGAAGGGGTGGAGGGGGGGGAGAGGGGGGGTGAGGAGAAGGGGTGGAGGGGGGGGGGGGAAGGGGGAGGGGGGTCGAGGCCATGGAGGGATTTGTGACCAAGGATGAAAACGTTATATCGAAGCCCCAGCTTGGTGAATGAACACAAGACCCCAGGATGAAAGCCGAGACATGCTCGGTGCTGTGCCGCAGTGGGTCACCTGGGAGCCACTGGGAAAGCTGAGTCTGGTCACCGCCTCTCGCCTCTCGCCTCTCTCCCTCCTCCCTTTATAGTCTGGCATGTGCACCAAGCTTCCAGTTTTGTGACACTGACAGCACTTTGTCTGTTGATGCTCTAAATAGAGATGGTTGCAGCAACGACTGACTCTGGACGATTTTAATTTTAAGTGCGTCACAGCCCAGGATTAGTGTCGAGCCTGCATCAACACTGCCAGCGATGTGTCGGGGTCCGAACGGCCACGCAACTGGGGGGAGGGGGGTCACTGCAGGGGGGGGGGGGCCCAGGGGGCCACTGAAGGTTACCCGCGTCCCAGTTTACTGTATGAATTGTGGAACGACTCATTTACTTGTACGAAAAGAGTTGCGGACGTGAGCAAATTGATATGAGGTTGTTGTCGTTGGGAATAGAATAATTTCCTCTTTCTGACATTAGATGTCTGCATCAAACACTCCCAGGGCAGGTACAGCAAGGGGTTAGATACAGAGTAAAGCTCCCTCTACACTGTCCCATCAAACAATCCCAGGGCAGGTACAGGGGGTTAGATACAGAGTAAAGCTCCCTCCACACTGCCCCATCAAACACTCCCAGGGCAGGTACAGCATGGGGTTAGATACAGAGTAAAGCTCCCTCTAGAATGAAACAGTTAATTCAGAGACCATGGTCCAGAACTTAAAGAAGGCTAATTTTGAAGGTATGAGGCGTGAATTGGCTGGGATGGATTGGCGAATGATACTTAAGGGGTTGACTGTGGATGGGCAATGGCAGACATTTAGAGACCGCATGGATGAACTACAACAATTGTACATTCCTGTCTGGCATAAAAATAAAAAAGGGAAGGTGGCTCAACCGTGGCTATCAAGGGAAATCAGGGATAGTATTAAAGCCAAGGAAGTGGCATACAAATTGGCCAGAAATAGCAGCGAACCTGGGGACTGGGAGAAATTTAGAACTCAGCAGAGGAGGACAAAGGGTTTGATTAGGGCAGGGAAAATGGAGTATGAGAAGAAGCTTGCAGGGAACATTAAGACGGATTGCAAAAGTTTCTATAGATATGTAAAGAGAAAAAGGTTAGTAAAGACAAACGTAGGTCCCCTGCAGTCAGAATCAGGGGAAGTCATAACGGGGAACAAAGAAATGGCGGACCAATTGAACAAGTAATTTGGTTCGGTATTCACGAAGGAGGACACAAACAACCTTCCGGTTATAAAAGGGGTCGGGGGGTCTAGCAAGGAGGAGGAACTGAGGGAAATCCTTATTAGCCGGGAAATTGTGTTGGGGAAATTGATGGGATTGAAGGCCGATTAAATCCCCAGGGCCTGATGGACTGCATCCCAGAGTACTTAAGGAGGTGGCCTTGGAAATAGTGGATGCGTTGACAGTCATTTTCCAACATTCCATTGACTCTGGATCAGTTCCTATAGAGTGGAGGGTAGCCAATGTAACCCCACTTTTTAAAAAAGGAGGGAGAGAGAAAACAGGGAATTATAGACGGGTCAGCCTGACATCGGTAGTGGGTAAAATGATGGAATCAATTATTAAGGATGTCATAGCAGTGCATTTGGAAAGAGGTGACATGATAGGTCCAAGTCAGCATGGATTTGTGAAAGGGAAATCATGCTTGACAAATCTTCTGGAATTTTTTGAGGATGTTTCCAGTAAAGTGGACAACGGAGAACCAGTTGATGTGGTATATTTGAATTTTCAGAAGGCGTTCGACAAGGTCCCACACAAGAGATTGATGTGCAAAGTTAGAGCACATGGGATTGGGGGTAGTGTACTGACATGGATTGAGAACTGGTTGTCAGACAGGAAGCAAAGAGTAGGAGTAAATGGGTACTTTTCAGAATGGCAGGCAGTGACTAGTGGGGTACCGCAAGGTTCTGTGCTGGGGCCCCAGCTGTTTACACTGTACATTAATGATTTAGATGAGGGGATTAAATGTAGTATCTCCAAATTTGCAGATGAGACTAAGTTGGGTGGCAGTGTGAGCTGCGAGGAGGATGCTGTGAGGCTGCAGAGCGACTTGGATAGGTTAGGTGAGTGGGCAAATGCATGGCAGATGAAGTATAATGTGGATAAATGTGAGGTTATCCACTTTGGTGGTAAAAACAGAGAGACAGACTATTATCTGAATGGTGACAGATTAGGAAAAGGGGAGGTGCAAAGAGACCTGGGTGTCATGGTACATCAGTCATTGAAGGTTGGCATGCAGGTACAGCAGGCGGTTAAGAAAGCAAATGGCATGTTGGCCTTCATAGCAAGGGGATTTGAGTACAGGGGCAGGGAGGTGTTGCTACAGTTGTACAGGGCATTGGTGAGGCCACACCTGGAGTATTGTGTACAGTTTTGGTCTCCTAACCTGAGGAAGGACATTCTTGCTATTGAGGGAGTGCAGCGAAGGTTCACCAGACTGATTCCCGGGATGGCGGGACTGACCTATCAAGAAAGACTGGATCAACTGGGCTTGTATTCACTGGAGTTCAGAAGAATGAGAGGGGACCTCATAGAAACATTTAAAATTCTGACGGGGTTAGACAGGTTAGATGCAGGAAGAATGTTCCCAATGTTGGGGAAGTCCAGAACCAGAGGTCACAGTCTAAGGATAAGGGGTAAGCCATTTAGGACCGAGATACGGAGGAACTTCTTCACCCAGAGAGTGGTGAACCTGTGGAATTCTCTACCACAGAAAGTTGTTGAGGCCAATTCACTAAATATATTCAAAAAGGAGTTAGATGAGGTGCTTACTACTAGGGGAATCAAGGGGTATGGCGAGAAAGCAGGAATGGGGTACTGAAGTTGAATGTTCAGCCATGAACTCATTGAATGGCGGTGCAGGCTAGAAGGGCCGAATGGATGGCCTACTCCTGCACCTATTTTCTATGTTTCTATGTTTACACTGTCCCATCAAACACTCCCAGGGCAGGTACAGGGGGTTAGATACAGAGTAAAGCTCCCTCTACACTGTCCCATCAAACACTCCCAGGGCAGGTACAGGGGGTTAGCTACAGAGTAAAGCTTCCTCTACACTGTCCCATCAAACACTCCCAGGGCAGGTACAGGGGGTTAGATACAGAGTAAAGCTCCCTCTACACTGTCCCATCAAACACTCCCAGGGCAGGTACAGCACGGATTAGATACAGAGTAAAGCTCCCTCTACACTGTCCCATCAAACACTCCCAGGGCAGGTACAGGGGGTTAGATACAGAGTAAAGCTCCCTCTACACTGTCCCATCAAACACTCCCAGGGCATGTACAGCACAGGGTTAGATACAGAGTAAAGCTCCCTCTACACTGTCCCATCAAACACTCCCAGGGCAGGTACAGGGGGTTGGATACAGAGTGAAGCTCCGTCTGTTATTCAGTCCCAGCCTCAGGGGCGCCCCCTCCTGCACCAGAGCCACATTTTCCCATTTTCCACACCAGTTATCCTTCAGGCGCTCGGTGAGTGAGGCAGATGAAAAGCTGAATGGGGGCAGTTTGTGATGAGGGCAGCAGCTGCTGGATGTGCTGTTCGTTCAGCCCACACCGCACTGTGTTGTGGGTTCTTCAGTGACTCATGCGCAAAACAAACCAATGGGGGGGCGGTGAAGAGAGTGATCATTTTATCCGCTTAATTGAGCAGAATCACGGCCGAAACTATTCATTGTTAGCAGGGATGGGCTTGTCTCGCTTGCTGTTGTTTTTTGAATTAATGTTTCACATTACCTGCCCTCGCCACCACAGCTGCCCTCCAGTTAGTTCCTCAACTGGTTCGGTTGCTCGTTCTACTAAAGAGGGACCAGTTATCCGCAGCGAATTCCCGCAGGACATGGCAATCCAGTCTTCTTCCCCCGTGGACAGACTTGCATTTATATAGCGCCTTGCACAACCTCACGGCACTCGGGCCATGGGCAGTCTCGGTGCCCCTGGCTGGAGAATTGTGCTTTCCAATCTTCCTCTCTCCTAATCTGAAGATGCTTCACTGAGTTATCTCTTGATTGCAAAAGAATACCACCTCACCGGTGCAGTTTTCTTTTAAATGGCTTCATTCGAATTTCTGGAATAATCCGAGAAAGATAGAACTTGGAACTAATAGGTGTCGTATTGACCCCGTGAGAAAACTCTTGCACGCTGACGTTATGTGGGGAGGGGGGGGGTGTTCAGTATTGGGTTGAACCGTGACGTTTTCTGCGGTCGCGTAGCTTGCCACACTCAACGCCTGGCCTCGCGACTCGAGCGAGGGACTTGGAGGTTTGTCTCTGCGCCTTGTGGAACATATGCAAGGCTTGTTGGCATTGATACTCTGGCGAAGATTAATGCTGAAATATGTTCCCTTGCCTGCTACTTTCTGGACCGCTCCCCAGTACTGCAGCATGTGTGCAGTGTTTTAAATTCTGGCTCTCGCATTCGAGCACTGTGTGTCCGCTGGCTCGGATGCACTTGTTGAAGCGCGATTATTGCTGTGTTTGATTCGGAAACCTAGGTGAAAGTCAACAACCTTCTTGTAAAAGCGCCCCTGATAGAAACATAGAAAATAGGTGCAGGAGTAGGCCATTCGGCCCTTCGAGCCTGCACCACCATTCAATATGATCGTGGCTGATCATGCAACTTCAGTACCCCATTCCTGCTTCCTCTCTATACCCCTTGATCCCTTTAGCCGTAAGGGTCGTATCTAACTCCCTTTTGAATATATCCAACGAACTGACCTCAACAACTTTCTGTGGTAGAGAATTCCACAGGTTCACCACTCTCTGAGTGAAGAATTTTCTCCTCATCTCGGTCCTAAATGGCTTACCCCTTCTCTTTAGACTGTGACCCCTGGTTCTGGACTTCCCCAACATTGGGAACATTCTTCCTGCATCTAACCTGTCCAGTCCCGTCAGAATTTTATATGCTTCTATGAGATCCCCTCTCATTCTTCTAAATTCCAGTGAATATAAACCTAGTCGATCCAGTCTTTCATAAGAAAGACTTGCATTTATATAGTGCCTTTTACAACTACCGAACGTCCCAAAGCGCTTTAAAGCCAATGAAGTACTTATTGAAGTGTAGTCACTGTTGTAATGTGGGAAGCCAATTTGCGCACAGCAAGCTCCCACACAGCAATGTGATAATGACCAGATAATCTGTTTTTGTCATGTTGATTGAGGGATAAATATTGGCCCCAGTACACTGGGGAGAACTCCCCTACTCTTCTTCCAAATAGTGCACTGGAGTCTTTTACATCGCATCATCATCATAGGCAGTCCCTCGGAATCGAGGAAGACTTGCTTCCACTCCTGAAGTGAGTTCTTTGGTGACTGAACAGTCCAATACGAGAGCCACAGAATCTGTCACAGGTGGGACAGACGGTGTTTGAGGGAAAGGGTGGGTGGGACTGGTTTGCCTGCGCTTGACCTCTTCACGCTCTTGACGCTGAGACTTGAGGTGCTCAACATCCTCCCGGATGCACTGTTTCCTCCTCGGGCGGTCTTCGACCAGGGTCTCCCAGGTGTCAGTGGTGATATCGCACTTTATCAAGGAGGCTTTGAGGGAGTCCTTGTAACGTTTCCGCTGTCCTCCTTTGGCTTGTTTGCCGTGAAGGAGCTCCGCATCGAGCAATTGCTTTGCGAGTCTCGTGTCTGATATGTGAACTATGTGGCTTGCCCAGCGAAGCTGATCGAATGTGGTCAGCGCTTCAATACTGGGGATGTTGGCCTGGTCGAGGATACTGATGTTGGTGCGTCTGGCCTCCCAGGGGATTTGTAGGACCTTGTGGAGACATCGTTGGTGATATATCTCCAGCAACTTGAGGTGCCTTCTGTACATCATCCATGCCTCTGAGCCATACAGGAGGGCGGGTATTACTACAGCCCTGTAGACCATGAGCTTGGTGGTAGATTTGAGGGCCTGGTCCTCGAACACTTTTCCTCAGATGGCCGAAGGCTGCACTGGAGGCGGTGTTGGATCTCTGCATCAATGTCTGCCTTTGTTGACAAGAGGCTCCCGAGGTATGGGAAATGGTCCACGTTGTCTAGGGCCGCGCCATGGATCTTGATGACCCGAGAGAGCAAATGGTTGGAAAGAATAAGGGAAAAGATGCAGAGCTGTATTTCGAAGCAGAGGAGTTCTCCCCTTTGTCCCGGCCAGTATTATTCTCTCAATCAACATCACTAAAACAGATTGGGCCAGAGTGGGGATCTGGACTAGTTTCGCTCGCCTAGGGTCGGAGAGGACTTTCCCAGATTTCCCCCCCCCCCCCCCAATTTGGCCTGGGCTTTTTTAAAAAAAACAAAACTTTTTGCCTCTGGCAGGAGATCACATGGTTTGGGGTGGGGTGCAGTGTATATGTTGTGATACACAAGGTATCGCAATTGTGTGGGACAGGATCGATGGACCAGAGGGTCTTTACCTGTCCGTCATTGTTTGTATTATCTGGTCATTATCACGTTGCTGTTTGTGGGAGCTTGCTGTGCGCAATTTGTCCGCAGTGTTTCCTCCATTTGCAGCAGACCACACTTGGAAGGCACTTCATTGGCCGTAAAGCGCTTTGGGAATTCACGAAAGGCACAATGTAGATGTTTTTTTGTTGTTGTTGAAATCAGGAAGTCGTGGTTGGGTGACTTCGGGTTGGAGTTTCTTGTTTTGTCGGAAGAAAGGAAGACCGAGGGGAGAGGAGGGAAGTTGCCCCATTCGGAGATCTCGGGCAAGAATGAGTTTGGAGTCGGACACGGTGCTGAGTGGGGAGAAAGCAGGCAGGAGAAACGGAGTGTAGGCCTCTGGAGGTTAGGAGGGGGCGAGAGTTCATATCAAAGGAGCAGTGTCTGTGCTGGTGATAACCCAGGGATCAGACCGCGGTGGAGGCAATGAATGGAAGCTAGAAGTGAGTGGGTTACCTGACCGGGAGGGTTACCTGTCCGAGTGTGTGAGGGAGCACGGTTATCCCTCCTCCCCAGTACAGGAACAGGAGTCGGCCATTCAGCCCCTCGAGCCTGCCCCGCCATTCAATCAGATCACGGCTGACCTGCGACCCAACTCCATCCACCCGGCTTTGGTCCATATCCTTAATCCCTTTAGTTAACAAACATCTACCAGTCTCGGATTTAAAATTACCAATTGACCCTAGCATCACTTGCCATTTGAGGACGAGCTTGCCAAATTTCTACCACCGTTCTAAACATAGGAGCAGTGTCGAAATCTCGACCTCCGATAAATGACTCGGACACCTTCAGCTCCGGCAGAAGTTTCTTTAATTTACTTGCTAGCAAGGGAAAGGTCACACTCAGTCAATGGCTAAGTGAACACCTCCGAAATGGTACAGTTTCACGAGATAGTTATACAGTAAAACCCAAGTTATGGCCTCTCCCTGTGTATTGGCTCTGTCTCGCAGTCAGTGAATACAGATAGAGAGTTAATTACTACATCCTTGTCCTGACATGGTTTCCAGATATTTCCTTTTGTCAGGGTTATTAGTTGGCCAGCCGGCCATTACTCGATGAGAGTGTGGTAATGAGCTATTACCTGCCTTGCATTGTGTCAGGATTGTCCAGTTTCCTGGTCAGTTATCTTTTTGCATCAAATGGATGAGGTCTCTACAAGAGATAATGGCTGGTGGTTTGAGTACTTCTAAAAGGGTGGGGTGGAGTGGAACTGGTGTCGTATAGACAATAGGAGAGCACCATGGGGGGTACTTGTCTCAACAGGACTTGTCTCCTAGCTGTCTGATGGCTATCAGCCCTTTCAAGCCAGGTTTAGCTGTTTATGCAAGCCAACTGCTTTATGCAGAAATTTCTGGAAGGACCAGGACTCCATTTTGTTATATATTAAAAATGGCACAAAAATACCGTGTGGTATCAGCTTACATAAAAATACATTTCCACATTAGTAGTAGGCCATTTGGCCCTTCGAGCCTGCACCGCCATTCAATATGATCATGGCTGATCCTCTATCTCGACACCATACTCCCGCTTTCTCCCCATACCCCTTGATGCCTTTTGTGTCTAGAAATCTATCGATCTCCTTCATAAATATATTCAGTGACTTGGCCTCCACAGCCTTCTGTGGTAGAGAATTCCACAGGTTCACCACCCTCTGAGTGAAAATATTTCTCCTCATCTCGGTCCTAAATTTCCGACCCTGTATCCCGAGACTGTGTGTAGAGGTGTTTCCTCATTTCACTCCTGAAGGGTCTGGCTGTAATTTTCAGACCTTGCCCCCCCAGTCCTAGGCTCCCCAACCAGCAGAAATAGTTTCTCTTTACCCGATCTGTTCTATCTTGAAGACTCTGATCAGATCGCCCCCTGACGCTCCTAAGTTGCGGTGTTGATGTGAATTGGAGTTTGGGGGGGGGTCGTGATTAACCGTTTGTGTTGGGTGGAGTTAGTTGAGTCCGTGCAGTCAGGAAGCAGGCTGTCGATCATTTGCCTGTGCTGTTGGGCCAATGCTGTGAGTGAGTGTCATGCCTGGGAAAGAATTGCAGTTGGCTTGGGTACGTGGGCAGCTGTTGGTGTCAAGCCCTGGGTTCATATTGCCGTCTTAAGTTTCCTGCATTGTGGGGAAATAAAAACATTGGCACCTCTGAATGAATTGTACACAAGTGTAACTGCATTCCGTTGAATCTTGAATGTTCTCGATTGTATCCTGGCAAATATTTCCCCCTGTTCCTTTTTTGTTACTTTCTCATCCTATCCTAAAGACGATAACTCTCACGGGCACCAGCAGTACCTCAATCAAACGGACACCGTTTGTGTGTGTGTGTGTGTGTGGGCCTAGGTCAGCCCGTTGCTCAGTGGGTAACGCTCTCTCGCCTCTGAGTCGGTAGGTTGTGGGTTCAAGTCCCACTCCAGGAACTTGAGCACTAAAATCTGGGCTGACACTCCCAGTGCAGTGCTGAGGGAGTGCCGCACTGTCGGAGGTGCCGTTTTTCCGATGAGACGTTAAACTGAGGCCCTGCCTGCCTTCTCAGCTAGATGTAAAAGATCCCATGGCCACTATTTCGAAGAAGAGCAGGGGGAGCTCTCCCTGGTGTCCTGGGGCCAATATTTATCCCTCAACCAATAGCACAAAAAAAATAGATTATCTGGCCATTTTCACATTTGTTTGTGGGAGCTTGCTGTGCACAAATTGGTGTCGCCAGACTGTGTGGAGGTGTTGCAGCAAACCCTCGTCCTCCCAAGCACTTGGAACATTCTCATCCCATACTGTGACCTTTTGTAAATTCTGCGTTCTATACATTGAGAGAATGTAACCGCTGTTTCCTGCAACTACTGGGCATTGATCTGGGATATACATTGAAAGGGTTGGTCCAAAGGCCAAAACTGATTTGTGTGGGGGTGATTGATGAGTGGCATGGCCAGGGCCCAATCCTAATTTATAAACCAGACTGTTTTGGCCAACTTCAGGAGTGTTTGGTGCATTTTCAATGTCCCTGTTTTCTCCCCTCCTATTCTGCAGGTGTTTCCCCGCTTATAATCGACCATCGGTGGCCGTGCCTTCTGTTGCCTGGGCCCCAAGCTCTGGAACTCCCTAAACCTCTCCACTTCTTTCCTCCTTCAAGACGCTCCTTAAAAAACCGAGCTCTTTGACCGAGCTTTTCCTGGCATAATTTCTTCTTGTGCGGCTCGGTGTCAAATTGATCTGTTTTTGTCGTGTAACTCTGCTGCGAAGCCCCTTGGGATGTTTCACCACGTTAAAGGCGCTATATAAATACCACGTTGTTGTTGTTGATGTCTTGATGAGGAATTCTGTTACGGGAAAAATAGTGAAAGCAAAATAAGAAATCTGAAGCGACAGAGAGTTTTATTATGTGTCTCAAACGTTCTAAAGCGCTTCACCAACACTGGATTGCTTTGAAGTGTGGTGAGTGTTATTGCATGCAGCAAGTTCCCACAAACCACACCGATATCAACGAGCAGCCACAGTGGCTTCTGGTGGTGGAGTGCCGCGGGACTCTTGGCTATCTCTCCCAGCACTTGGGGCACGCAGCCCGGGACCTCTGGTGACCCCCCTGTCCCGCCCCCGCTGCGATATTAGACACTCGCATAGGTCGTAGGCAAGAGCGAAAGGGGAAAGGATAGACGGCCCGTACGGCACTGCAACAATTTCCATTAAAGAAGGCATGCTGTTCAGGGGGGAGCAATGGGTAGTAATGAAACATCGGAGAGAATTCCTCTAGCTGGCCCACGAGGATCCAGGAGCAGGACACCCGGACCTGAGACCACTTGGCAACGAGTGGAACAGGCAGGGTGGTGGCCAGGACTCAGGGATGATGTCCGCGAGTTCTGTGCTAGCTATCTGGTGTGCGCGGCCAACAACCCCGACCCCCAGAAAAGAAAGGTGGCTATGGGACATATCAGGAGGGTAGAGGGAGAGAGACCCTGGCAATCAATCCAGATCGATTACATCAGGCCCCTACCCACTGCCCAGGGAGATTACAAGTACTGCGTGGTATTAGTGGATGTATTCACCAAATGGGTGGAAGCCTTCCCATGCCGAACAGCCACTGCCCTGGAAACAGCTAGGATCCTGGTCAGAGAAGTGTTCTCTCGATGGGGACTACCACAATATGTGGAGTCCGATCAAGGGAGTCATTTTACCGGGCAGGTGATGCAGGAGACCCTTAAGGTACTCGGCATCAAAGGTAAATGGCATGTCGCCCACAACCCACAGTCATCCGGGCCTGTGGAGCATTTAAACCGTACCATCAAGGAAAGGCTGCGCAAAGAGACAGGGAACTCACCCAAGGGGTGGGTAGAGGTCCTACCACTAGTCCTCATGGGGATCCGGGCCAGCCAGTCAAAGAGCACGGGGTACTCCCCGTACGAGCTCATGACCGGCAGAGCCATGCGAACCCCCACCCATGTGTTAGCCCCGGAGACTGCACGCTCTCTAGAACTGGCCCCTCCCCTGCAAATTAATGCGCGTACCTGACGACCAGTGTTCCCTCTGCACGGCCAGTTCACTGGCTTTTCAAAGGGGGCGGGGGGAATCGGCGATATTTCGAATGGGCGTACAGCGCTGCCTCTTAAAGGAACTGGAAACTGAGGCCGGTCAGTGAGGTGTGTGCGCACGAGGGAGGGGGCGAGCGTGTGTGCGAGGGGGGGGTGGGGGGGGCCGAGCGAGTCCCGTTTCCCCCTCCCCCCCCCCCCCCCAAAGTGTAGTGGGAACATTGTCGTGCCCCCCCACCCCACCCCTGCAATGCAAGTTCCGAGAGACCTTGTATCCAAACTATGAGCTATTCAAAGAGAAACCTAATGTTACAGAGATTTTATTGGTGTGTGAGAACAAATCATTGAGGGTGGCCTGGCTGGCCAAGAGCACTTTAATTTAAAAAAAAAAGCTTTCGGGATCCTGGGTTATTATGATGGATATTATGATGGACACTGGTTCGGCCTCAGGTGGAGTATTGTGTACACGTTTGAGCACCGCACTTTAGGAAGGATGTGAAGGCCTTTGCAGAAAAGATTTAGGAGAATGGTTCCAGGGATGAGGGACTTCAGTGACGTGGATAGACTGGAGACGCTGGGGTTGTTCTCCTCGGGGCAGAGAAGGTTGAGAGGAGATTTGATCGAGGTGTTCAAAATCATGAGGGGTCTGGACAGAGTAGCGAGAGAGAGAAACTGTTCCCATTGGCGGAAGGGTTGGGGACCAGAGGGACACAGATTTAAGGCGATGGGCAAAAGAACCAAAGGCGACATGAGAAAAAACGTTTTTACGCAGCGAGTGGTTAGGATCTGGAATGCGCTGCCTGAGAGGGCGGTGGAGGCAGACTCAATCGTGGCTTTCAAAAGGGAGTTGGATAAATACCTGAAGGAAAAAGGATTTACAGGGCTCTGGGGAAAGGGCGGGGGGAGGGGGACTGGCTGAGGTGCTCTTGCAGAGAGCCGGCATGGGCCGGAATGGCCTCCTTCTGTGCTGTAACCGTTCTGTGATTCTAAACAGCAATGGG
The DNA here is from genome assembly GCF_044704955.1 of Pristiophorus japonicus. Classification (NCBI taxonomy): domain Eukaryota; kingdom Metazoa; phylum Chordata; class Chondrichthyes; family Pristiophoridae; genus Pristiophorus; species Pristiophorus japonicus. The sequence goes on from NC_091997.1 coordinate 67,480,957, forward strand.
AATAATGTGGTAGTGTGTCAGCACAGACTGATCGATGATGGAATGCAGAATCCTTGAGACCACGTGGTCAACGCACACTATCTGATGACTTTGGAGATTCCCTGGGATCCTTTCAAGGCCCTCTGTTCGAAAAGCCGTGCTTTACAAGACTGGCAATTGTAGAATGGTGTGTCGGCTGCGGAATGTGAGGTTCCACCGCTGTAAGGAGCTGGGACCCAATGGGTTGGAACCCGGAGACCCTTGCGATGAATCTTGATTTCGATGCAGTGAGGGGGGGGGGGGGGGGGGGGAAGACACTTGGTTTTCCTCGACGACCTGAACTACCGTAGTCTTTTATGATGTGCAGAGCGACAGCTTGTGGTTTTCACAGGGCTATGGATGGCGAGGGTACTAGGAGGTGGAAGGGTACCGGGGACGGAAGCACGGTCATAAACAACGGCCTTTGATGGCAAGGAGGGAGATACACGGGATATACGGCACAGACACAGGCCATTGGGCCCAACCAGTCCATGCTCCACTCGAGCCTCCTCCCGTCTTTCCTCATCTAACTCTATCGGCATAACCCTCTATTCCCTTCTCCCCCATATGTTTGTCTAGCCTCCCCTTAAATACATCGATACTATTCGCCTCAACCCCTCCCTGTGGCAGCGAGTTCCACATTCTCACCGCTCTCTGGGTAAAGAAGTTTCTTCTGAATTCCCCATTTCTTGGTGACTATCTTATATTGATGGCCTCTAGTTCTGCTCTTCCCCACAAGTGGAAGCACTCTCTGTATCCACTCCATCAAAACCTTTCATCATTTTAAAGACCTCTATTAGGTCACCCCTCAGTCTCCTCTTTTCAAAAGAAAAAGAGACCCAAGCCTGTTTATCCTTTCCTAATGGTGTAGCCTCGCATTCTGATATCATCCTTGTAAATCTCCTCTGCACCCTCTCCAGTGCCTCGATATCCTGTTTGTAATATGGCGACCAGAACTGTACGCAGGCTGGGAGTACTGAAGGAGAGAGTTGTGAAGGCTGGGACAAGTGGCTGATGGAACATCCAGAAATAGTGGGAGCGGATTTGAGAAGCAGGTTGGTGTTGGGCCGGGGCCATTGGAGGGAGCAGCGTACGGCGCTATACCACTGCAGGGAGCAGTGCGTGCTGCTGCAGGAGGGCGACGGCTGTGAAGCCAGGTCGCTGATCGCAGAGCGGGCAGACACAGCAGGGGGGGGGCGAAGGAGCGGCAAGAGTCCGTAGAGGGAAGTGACCGGGGCCCAGGAGAGGCGCGAGTCTGGGGCCCAGAAGAGGCGAGGGCCCAGGGGCAGCACGGGCCAGCCCACACTGCGAAGTCCGCAAAATCCTGCAAATCTCCTGGAAAGACAGGCGCACCAACATCAGTGTCCTCGACCAGGCCAACATCCCCAGAATTGAAGCACTGACCACACTCGATCAGCTTCGCTGGGCAGGCCACATAGTTCGCATGCCAGATATGAGACTCCCGAAGCAAATGCTTTATGCGGAGCTCCTTCATGGTAAACGAGCCAAAGGAGGACAGCGGAAACGTTACAAGGACACCCTCAAAACCTCCCTGGTAAAGTGCGACATCACCACTGACACCTGGCCACAGACCGCCCGAGATGGAGAAAGTCCATCCGGGAGGGCGTCGATCTCTTCGAGTCTCAACGCAAAGAGCGTGAAGAGGCCAGGCGCAGACAGCGGAAGGAGCGCGCGGCAAACCAGCCCCACCCACCCCTTCCCCTGACGAATGTCTGTCCCACCTGTAACAAGGTCTGTGGTTCCCGTATTGGGCTGTTCAGCCATCAAAGAACTCACTTTGGGAGTGGAAGCAAGTCTTCCTCGATTCCGAGGGACTGCCTATGATGTGTGCGCACTGGGTCCGTGCAGCAGAGCTGGTCTCCAGTCGTCCTGGTTAACCCTTGCCCCTGGACCAAGACCTGGCTCTGTCAAGTCCGTGTGGTGGCTGGTGTGCAACGGTCACCCCACGTTAAACAATCCACGCACAGGCATCTTCCACCCTTCAGGATGTAGTTCAGGATCTGGAATATTAGGTCCTTCATTGAAACACCGGTGAACTCATCCCTTTTTGGCGTGGAAGCAAGTCATCCTCACCTCGAGGGACTGCCGATGATGATGGTGTTGGGAGGACTCGAGACTGTACGATAGCAGCAACTTGCATTGAGATATATTTATATAGCGCCTTTCACATCAGGAGCGGTTATCGTACAAAATTTGACACCAAGCCACAGAAGGAGATATTAGTGTAGGTGACCAAAAGCTTGGTCAAAGAGGTAGGTTTTAAGGAGCATCTTTACAGGAGAGGCAGAGGGAATGCCAGAACTTGGGGCCCAGGCAGATGAAGGCACGGCCGTCAATGGTGGAGCTATTTATAATCAGGGAAGCGCAAGAGGCTGGATTTGGAGGAGCGCGGAGGGTCGTGGGGCTGGAGGAGGTTACAGAGATGGGGAGGAGGCCATGAAGGGACTGTAACACAAGGATGACACAAGTATGCAGAGGCAAAGAGCTGGAGATCAGGGGTAGGGAGGGCAAGGTATAAGGTTCTGAGGGGGCTTGACAGCGTAGCTGCAGAGAGGATGTTTCCCCTTGTGGAGGAGTCTAGAACCAGGGGGCATAGTTTCAGAATAAGGGGTCGCCCATTTAAGACGGAGATGAGGAGGAAATTCTGCTGAGGGTTGTGAATCTTTGGAATTCTCTGCCCCAGGGAGCTGTGGAGGCTGGGTCATTGAATGTATTCAAGGTGGAGATAGACAGATTTTTGAGCGATAAGAGAGTGAAGGGTTATGGGGAACGGGCAGGGAAGTGGAGTTGAGTCCATGATCAGATCAGCCATGATCAGATCAGCCATGATCTTATTGAATGGCGGAGCAGGCTCGAGGGGCCGAATGGCCGACTCCTGCTCCTATTTCTTATGTTCGTGTGTTATGCAAGGCCATGGAGGGATTTGCTGAGGATATGATTCTTAAAAGTTGTATCCCGACACAGTGCTGCCATCTTAAAGTATCCCATTGATCTCGTTTTGCATAAACTCATGTTGTTTGTTTTGATTTGTAGCCAAGGACTTAAATTTTTTTCTATCCTGTACTTACAGAAAATTTGTTTAATAGATTTTCAACATTTGCATAGCAGGATGTGAAATCCTGAATTTTGAATTACACTTTCTTGCCAGTTGCCTGGATCTGGTTCGGGCACAAATGAGGATGTTTATAGAATTAACACCTTGTTTTAATATTTTCTTTGGCAACACTGTGAATCTCATTAACTGAATTAAAAAAAAACGTGTTCCAATCCTCTGGTGTTCGGGTTCCTGTCAAATGTTCCTCCCACCCTGGGCCCAGTGAGCAAGTGCACGGCCTACCATGATGAGTCTCACAAACTCCTGATTTAAGGAAGGATATACTTGCATTGGAGGCTGTTCAGAGAAGGTTCACTAGGCTGATTCCGGAGATGAAAGCGTTGACATATGAGGAAAGGTTGAGCAGGTTGGGCCTCTGCTCATTGGAGTTCAGAAGAATGAGAGGTGATTTTATCGAAACATATAACGTACTCGGGGTTAAAAAACAAGGTAGAAACACAGAAAATAGGTGCAGAAGTAGGCCATTCGGCCCTACAAGCCTGCACCACCATTCAATATGATTATGGCTGATCATTTTTGCAACTTCAGTAGCCCATTCCTGCTTTCTCGCCATACACCTTGATCCCTTTAGCCGTAAGTGCCACATCTAACTCCCTTTTGAATATATCCAATGAACTGGGCTCAACAACTTTCTGTGATAGAGAATTCCACAGGTTCACCACTCTCTGGGTGAAGAAGTTTCTCCTCATCTCGGTCCTAAATGGCCTACCCCTTATCCTTAGACTGTGACCCCTGGTTCTGGACTTCCCCAACATTGGGAACATTCTTCCTGCATCTAACCTGTCCAATCCCGTCAGAATTTTATATGTTTCAATGAGATCCCCTCTCATTCTTCGAAATTCCAGTGAATATAAGCCTAGTTGATCCAGTCTTTTTTTATATGTCAGTCCTGCCATCCCGGGAATCAGTCTGGTGAACCTTCGCTGCACTCCCTCAATAGCAAGAATGTCCTTCCTCAGATTAGGAGACCAAAACTGAACACAATATTCAAGGTGTGGCCTCACCAAGGCCCTGTACAACTGCAGTAAGCCCTCCCTGCCCCTGTACTCAAATCCCCTAGCTATGAAGGCCAACATGCCATTTGCCGCCTTCACCGCCTGCTGTACCTGCATGCCAACTTTCAATGACAGATGTACCATGACACCCAGGTCTCGTTGCACCTCCCCTTTTCCTAATCTGTCACCATTCAGATAATATTCTGCCTCCCTGTTTTTGCCACCAAAGTGGATAACCTCACATTTATCTACATTATACTGCATCTGTATAAGACTTGCATTTCTGTAGCGACCAACGGAAGTACTTTACAGCCAATGAGGTAGATGCAGAGAGGATGTTTCCACTGACGGGAAACTGAAACTAGGGGGCATAGTTTCAGAATAAGGGGCCACCCATTTAAAACTAAGATGAGGAGAAATTTCTTCTCCGAGGGTTGTAAATCTGTGGAATTTTCTGTCCCAGAGAGCTGGGTCATTGAATATATTCAAGGCGGAGATAGACAGATTTTTGAGCAATCAGGGAATAAAGGGTTATGGGAAGTGGGCGGGGAAGTGGAGCTGAGTCCATGATCAGATCAGCCATGATCTTATTAAATGGTGGAGCAGGCTCGAGGGGCCAAATGGCCTACTCATGCTCCTATTTCTTACGTCCTTAAACCAGGGAGCTTCCCAGGCTTAATCCTGAAATTATCCTTGGGCATTGCCGGACTGGAGAGGGGGTGTGTGTGGGGTGGGGAGGTGGGATTATGAGCTAGGCTGCCTACACCTGATTACCACCCTACAGACCCGCTGAAATGTGTCTGCGTGTGTCTCTGTCCATTGGGCCCAACAATGCTGCCTGTTGATGTCGAATATCCTGCCCACACTAAGTGTCTCCAAGCTCCCAATGGAATCGTGGAATGCTTACAGCGCGGGAGAAGGCCATTCGGTTGGTGGAACCCATGCCAACTCTCGGCCAGTCCCACTCCCACTCCCCGGAACTCTGCAAAGGATGAGAAAAAGACAATAAGACTTGCATTTCTGTAGTGCCTTTCACAACCACCGGAAGTACTTTAGAGCCAATGAAGTACATTGTGCACAGCAAGCTCCCACAAGCAGCACTGTGATAATGACCAGATAATCCTTTTTTAGTGATGGTGACTGAGGGATAAATATTGGCTCCAGGACACCGGGGAGAACTCCCTTGCTCTTCGAAGTAGTGGCCGTGGGCAGACGCCTCTGTTGAACGCCTCATCCGAAAGACGGCCCCTCCAACAGTGCGGCGCTCCCTCAGCGCTGCCCCTCCGACAGTGCGGCACTCCCTCAGCACTGCCCCTCCGACAGTGCGGCACTCCCTCAGTACTGCCCCCTCCGACAGTGCGGCGCTCTCTCAGCGCTGCCCCTCCGACAGTGCGGCACTCCCTCAGCACTGCCCCTCCGACAGTGCGGCGCTCCCTCAGCGCTGCCCCCTCCGACAGTGCGGCGCTCCCTCAGCACTGCCCCTCCGACAGTGCGGCGCTCCCTCAGCACTGCCCCTCCGACAGTGCGGCGCTCCCTCAGCACTGCCCCTCCGACAGTGCGGCGCTCCCTCAGCGCTGCCCCCTCCGACAGTGCAGCGCTCCCTCAGCGCTGCCCCCTCCGACAGTGCGGCGCTCCCTCAGCGCTGCCCCCTCCGACAGTGCAGCGCTCCCTCAGCATTGCCCCTCCGACAGTGCAGCGCTCCCTCAGCACTGCCCCTCCGACAGTGCGGCGCTCCCTCAGTACTGCCCCTCCGACAGTGCGTCGCTCCCTCAGCACTGCCCCTCCGACAGTGCAGCGCTCCCTCAGCGCTGCCCCCTCCGACAGTGCGGCGCTCCCTCAGTACTGTCGCGTCAGATGAGATTTTTGTGCTCAAGTCCCTGGAGTGGGACTTGAACCCACAACCTTGTGACTCGGAAGCGAGAGTGCTGCCCACTGAGCCACTGACTGACGCAAGCAGTGAGATACTGGAGATGCCCAACTGCAGTGGAACCCCAGGAAGAGGTGGATATTGGAAAGTAAGCGCTATTGCCCCTTGCCCCTTGCCCCCCAACCCCCACATACTTTCAGCCCCTCCCCCCGTTTTAGAACGGATTCAGATTTTTTTTTTTAAGAAACTTTTTGTTGGGGATGCCTGACCGAAACGTAATCGAGTTGTGCGACCGATTTAACAGAGTAACCTGCTACACGGCTGGCTTGTGTTCAATTTTTTGTTCACTGATGTACATTTAATCGTGGTGTTGCAGATTAAAGCCTCCTTCGACACAGCGAGTGAGCTCCCGAAGGGCTCACCGCTCCGAGAGTTAAATCTGCGGCCGGTACAGACACCCAGTGCGGGCGGGGGAGGTCTGCACGTCACACCCAGCCCCTCTCCTGTTTCTGGTCGGCCTACGATGCAGTGTCACTTAAGCTCCTTGTGTGTACCAAAAATTCAAATTAAACTGGTTTGGCACGGTGCAGGCTTGTGATATGATTCCCGAGGCCACTGTTTGTTTGCGTCAAACAGTGTTGCTTAATTTCATTTTTCACAGTATTCCCTCCACCCCACCAACCTCGTCTTCTCAATGTCGTAAAAGGTTAAGGTACAAGGACAGGTTGCATAGACTTGGCTTGATTCGCCCGAGCATAAAGAGAAAGACTTGCATTTATATAGCACCTTTCACGACCACCGGATGTCCCAAAGCGCTTTACTTTTGAAGTGCAGTCACTGTTGTAATGTGGGAAACGCGGCAGCCAATTTGCGCACAGCAAGCTCCCACACACAGCAATGTGATAATGACCGGATAATGTGTTTTTTTTTGTTATGGGAGCGTGCGGCAAACCTGTCCCACCCACCCTTTCCTTCGACCAGTGTCTGTCCCACCTGTGACAGTGACTGTAATTCCCGAATTGAACTGTTCAGTCACCTGAGATTCACTTTTAGAGAGGAAGCAAGTCTTCCTCGATTCCGAGGGACTGCCTAGGATGATAATGCCTATGATGACACCGGAGATCATTCCTCTGTTGTTCTTCGAAATCGTGCCTTGGGATCTTTTACGTCCACCCGAGAGAGCAGACGGGGCCTCGGTTTAATGTCTCATCCGAAAAACCGCCCCTCAGCGCTGCCCCTCCGACAGTGCGGCGCTCCCTCAGTACTGCCCCTCCGACAGTGCGGCGCTCCCTCAGCGCTGCCCCTCCGACAGTGCGGCTCTCCCTCAGTACTGCCCCTCCGATAGTGCGGCGCTCCCTCAGTACTGCACTGGGAGTGTCAGCATAGATTTATGTGCTCAAGTCCCTGGAGTGGGACTTGAACCCACGACCTTCTGACTCCGAGGCGAGAGTGCTGCCCACTGAGCCCTGGCTGACACTGATTTGGGAGAGTGGGATAACACTGCGACGCGCGCTTATTACTTTAAGGGTGGGATGGCCCTGCTTCCACGAGTGATAGGGTTGTATCTTTGTTCCAAAGCTCCCCAATGGCAAGCTTCATGTATCTCCCATCCCCGCTGCCTTGTCGGTGACTGCTGCATGTGATGCGTCATGCGAAGACAGCCATTTATACGTGATAAAGATCTGTTTCTACAGGCGTCTCGTGTTGTGTAAACACGAGTGAATGCTGGTATTTAAAGTGATAAAATTGAGCTGTTTGCGAGTGTTTGCTGTACAGTAATCTCATTTTAAAGAGGATAGCATCACTTCTGTTATCTCGTATGAAACGCACCACGTTCTCCGTTTACAGGCACAGGCATCACCTGACCGCTACTCCATTTCAAAATTCTCATCCTTGTTTTCAAATCCCTCCATGGCCCTCGCCTCTCCCTATCTCTGTAATCTCCTCCAGCCCCACAACCCCCCGAGGTGTCTGCGCTCCTCTAATTCTGCCCTCCTGACCATCCCTGATTATAATCGCTCCACCATCGGTGGCCGTGCCTTCTGTTGCCTGGGCCCCAAGCTCTGGAACTCCCTCCCTCAATCTCTCCGCCTCTCTACCTCTCTCTCCTCCTTCAAGTCGCTCCTTAAAACCTGCCTCTTTGACCGAGCTCCTGCCCTAATTTCTACTTAATGTGGCTCGGCGTCAAATTTTTATCTCCTAATCGCTTCTGTGAAGCACCGTGGGACGTTTCACCACGTTAAAGGCGCTATATAAATACAGGTTGTTGTTGATTTATCCCATCTTCTCTCCGACACTTAACCGTGGTGGTGGTCTCCCATGAGGGCCTTGGCCCTTCATTGTGATTTCTCAATCGAACAACTTGCATTTATATAGCGCCTTTCAAGTAGTAATACGTCCCAAGGCGCTCCACGGAAGCGTACTCAAACCAAATGTAACTCCAAGCCACAAAAGGAGATAATTGGACTGTTGACCAAACGTTTGGTCAAAGAGATGGGTTTTAAGGACGGTGTTGAAGAGAGGCGGAGAGATTTCGGGAAGGAATTTTAGAGCTTGGGGCCCCAGGCAGCTGAAGGCACGGCCGGGAATGGTGGAGGCAATGAAAATAGGGGATGTGTCGAAGGCCAGAATTGGAGGAAAGCGGAACTCTCAGGGCTGGAGGAGAATGCAGCGATAGGGAGAGGTGCGTGGCCATGGAGGGATTTGAAAGTGTCATTGAATAAATTTAAGACAGAGATGGACAGTTTCTTAACCGATAAGGGGTTATGGGGAGCGGGCGGGGAAGTGGTCCTGAGTCCATGATCGGATCAGCCATGATCGTATTAAATGGCGGAGCATGCTCGAGGGGCCGAATGGCCTACTCCTGCTCCTATTTCTTATGTTCTTGTGTATGCACCTGTGAGAATGCTGAATGGTTTGTAGCCAGGGGGCACTTGTAAAATTTGTCTTTTTTTGGGGCCCTCAAAAAAAAAAGGGGGCACTTGTCTGAAAATATTTGGTGTGTCGTCCCCCCCCCCCCTCCTTTAATCAGGGGGCACTTGTTTTACAACACAAGAGTTGTAGAGCTGTTGAGTTGGGAGGGGCTTAGCCAGTCACGTGATGTTCACAAGACTCAATAAAACCCCAGCCAGTTGGGTTCGGGGGATCCACGATGGGGCAGGTGGATGAACTGGTAATGTGTAGTGCGATTGTTAAACCTTTTGCTAATAAACCAACTAGTTCTTAATAACAATGTGTTGCTATGAATTCTTAAGCAAAGAACCCGTGAAGCAACTACAGAAAACAAGGCTGAGAATTTTATAATTGAGGGGTTGCCGGACCGAGAGACAATGTAGGTCAGTGAGCGCAGGGGGTGATGGGCGAACGGGACTCGATGCGAGTTAGGACACGGGCAGCAGAGATTTGGATCACCTCGGCTTTACCGAGGCTTTACGGAGGCTACGAGGCGGGAAGACCAGTCAGGAGAGCTTATGAAAGTTGCGGGAATTTATATGCCTTCCCGTAATCTCTCCTCCTCTCCGAGACCGTTGTTAAAACCCATCTCTTTAACCAAGCATATGGTCTGCAGTCCCAATAACTCCTCCTGTGGCTTGGAGTTACATTTGGTTTGATTACGCTTCTGTGGAGCGCCTTGGGAGACGTATTACTACTTCAAAGGCGCTATATAAATGCAAGTTGTTCTACACCAGGCCGGCAAAATTGTTCGTTGCACTCGGACGTCCGAGCCAAGTGTGCCTTTCTCTCATTCACGGGCACTTTCTGGCGAGACTCACTGACTCACTGGATGGTCGATTTGCTCTCTTTCCCCCCCCCCCCCCCCCCCCCCGGTGCATCGATCTCAGGACCTCCCGGGTGACTGGCTCAGCTACACATTGCCACAGCCAGTGTGAGCCAATGAGGGAGCGGACTGCACGTGCTCCCGGTTATCCGGCCGGTGTATCAGCGGTGAATGCTGAGGCATTACATGGCCACGCACAACACCAGCAGTTCGCAGTGCAACCAATTTGACACACAAGAAAGACTTGCATTTCTATAGCGCCTTTCACGACCACCGGACGTCCCAAAGCGCTTTGCAGCCAATGAATTACTTTTTGGAGTGTAGTCACTGTTGTAATGTGGGAAACGCAGCAGCCAATTTGCGCACAGCAAGCTCCCACAAACAGCAATGTGATAATGACCAGATAATCTGTTTTAGCGATGTTGATTGAGGGATAAATATTGGCCCCAGGACACCGGGGAGAACTCCCCTGCTCTTCTTCGAAATAATGCCGTGGGATCTTTTACGTCCCCCTGAGAGAGCAGACGGGGCCTCGGTTTAATGTCTCATCCAAAAGACAGCACCTTAGTACAGCGCTCCCTCGGCACTGCCCCTCCGACAGTGCGGCGCTCCCTCGGCACTGCCCCTCCGACAGTGCGGCGCTCCCTCGGCACTGCCCCTCCGACAGTGCGGCGCTCCCTCGGCACTGCCCCTCCGACAGTGCGGCGCTCCCTCGGCACTGCCCCTCCGACAGTGCGGCGCTCCCTCGGCACTGCCCCTCCGACAGTGCGGCGCTCCCTCGGCACTGCCCCTCCGACAGTGCGGCGCTCCCTCGGCACTGCCCCTCCGACAGTGCGGCGCTCCCTCGGCACTGCCCCTCCGACAGTGCGGCGCTCCCTCGGCACTGCCCCTCCGACAGTGCGGCGCTCCCTCGGCACTGCCCCTCCGACAGTGCGGCGCTCCCTCGGCACTGCCCCTCCGACAGTGCGGCGCTCCCTCGGCACTGCCCCTCCGACAGTGCGGCGCTCCCTCGGCACTGCCCCTCCGACAGTGCGGCGCTCCCTCGGCACTGCCCCTCCGACAGTGCGGCGCTCCCTCGGCACTGCCCCTCCGACAGTGCGGCGCTCCCTCGGCACTGCCCCTCCGACAGTGCGGCGCTCCCTCGGCACTGCCCCTCCGACAGTGCGGCGCTCCCTCAGCACTGCACTGGAAGTGTCAATGTGGATTTTTGTGCTCAAGTCTCTGGAGTGGGACTTGAACCCACAACCTTCTGACTCAGACGAGCGAGAGAGTGCTGCCCACTACTTCAATACTGGGTTCTTACTCGACAGTCGCACTTTGGTTACCAAAATTGGTGAGTCTCCCTAAAAAAAAATAATTGAGCCTTCGCGAGCCTGGAATTCGCAGTGAATCTCACCAGGTGCTTGCTTAATCCAAGCTTGGCTCTGGGAGCCTGGATTTTCTAACGTGATCTTTCCCTCGCAGGACGCCAAGTTGTAGTGACTGCTTAATCAGGACGCCAAGAAAAATAATTGACATGAAGAGTGGGGTTTTTATTTTTTGATCTCTGAGCCTAGTCAGATTGGCAGGATTTTCTCTCCATTTTGTCTCCCTCCCCACCCCCAACTATTCGGCTCCTGCACCTACATCCCAGCTAATGTCAACCTACTTCGTGTGGGCCAGCAGCTCTTCCATAAGAACATAAGAATTAGGAGCAGGAGTCGGCCATTCGGCCCCTCGAGCCTGCTCCGCCATTCAATCAGATCATGGCTGATCTTTGACCTCAACTCCACTTTCCCACCCGATCCCCATATCCCTCGATTCCCCTCGAGTCCAAAAATCTATCGACCTCAGCCTTGAATATACTCAGCGACTGAGCCTCCACAGCCCTCTGGGGCAGAGAATTCCAAAGATTCACCACCCTCTGAGTGAAGAAATTCCCCCTCATCTCAGTCAGTGTCAAGACTCCGTGGGTAGCCCTCTCACTCTCAACTCTCCACTCTCACTCTCACTCTCACTCTCACTCTCACTCTCACTCTCACTCTCACTCTCACTCTCACTCTCACTCTCACTCTCACTCTCACTCTCACTCTCACTCTCACTCTCACTCTCACTCTCACTCTCACTCTCACTCTCACTCTCACTCTCCCCCTCATCCGAGTCCAAAGTTTGTGGGTTCAAGAGCACAAAAGGAATCTAGGCTGCCACTCCCATTGCACTGCTGATGGAGCCCCGCACTGTCGGAGGGGCAGTGCTGAGGGAGCCCCACACTGTGGGAGGGGCAGTGCTGAGGGAGCCCCGCACTGTGGGAGGGGCCATCTTTCGGTGGACGTAAAAGATCCCACGGCACTATTTCGAAGAAGAGCGGGGGAGTTATCATGGGCCAATATTTATCTCTCAATCAACATAACCAACAAAAAAAAACAGATTATCAGGTCATTATCACATTGCTGTGTGTGGGAGCTTGCTGTGTGCAAATTGGCTGCCGCGTTTCCACATTACAACAGTGACTACACTCCAAAAGTACTTCATTGGCTGTAAAGCACTTTGGGACATCCGGTGGTTGTGAAAGGCGCTATATAAATCCGATCTTTCTTGCTGCTTTTAAATGGCTGCCCCCTTTTCCCAAGTTCTGGTCTGGCCCAGTACCCCACAGTTTGGTGATACCCATACCCTATTGATGAGAGGAGTTAAGGAATCTCCATTGTTCAGTTGTTGTGGTTAATGGCCGGGTGTTGAACGGCTTGACACGGCCTGTTTTCACATTATTGATTAACGGTTCCTCCATTTGTCTTTCAGTCTGCAGCGGGTTGGACATCCGGAATCATGTGGGAGATCTCCGTCAGCTGGAGAACTGCTCCATCATCGAAGGCTACCTCCAGATCCTGCTCATCTTCAACGCCAAGGCGGAAGAATTTCGCGCCCTGCGGTTCCCAAAGCTGATCGTCATCACCGATTACCTGCTGCTGTACCGCGTCTACGGGCTGGAGACCCTGAGGGACCTCTTCCCCAACCTCACCGTCATCCGCGGCATCCGCCTCTTCTTCAACTACGCCTTGGTGATCTTCGAGATGATTCACCTGAAGGAGGTCGGGCTGTACAGCCTCCAGAACATCACGCGGGGTGCGGTGCGGATCGAGAAGAACTACGACCTCTGCTACCTGTCCACCATTGACTGGTCCTTTGTGCTGGATTCCGTGGAGAATAATTACATCGACCACAACAAGCAGCAGACAGAGTGCGGGGACGTGTGCCCGGGGACCATGGAGGACCGACCGCTCTGCACCAAGACCAGTGTGTACAACCAGTACAACTACCGTTGCTGGAACGCCAACCACTGCCAGAAAGGTAGGCCGACCCGGGACCCCCCCCTGGCTGTCTCGTCTTCTCCGTCTCGCTTGGTTACTTGGCGCCTTGAGGGTTTTGAACCCGAGCGCAGCCCTTGCTTGGCCTCCCAAGCGCGGGCCGGGGCCAGTTGGTCCTGACTCCATGCCAGTCGTGGTGTTGTGCCAGCGGTGAACCGAGTTTGTAATGTATGTACCTGCGAGTATGCTCCCAGGCTGGTAGAGCAGTCGAGTTGGGAGTGGCTTAGCCAGTCACATGATGTTCGCAAGACTCAATAAAATATGGCAGGTAACAGTTCAGGCCAGGCCTGTCCAGTCTCTTGGATGACCTTGGATGGCTCTGTCTTTCATCTGTTCCACCATCCCTGAACTCTATGGGGTGGTTAGGGATGTGAACTTTCTGTTTGATGCCTAATGTGGTGCACAATAACTTTACTACTTGGCCGGTGAAATGAGTTCCTTGATCAGAGTTGATTTGAGTGGGTAATCTCCAGCGGGAAAGTACCTCTTCTGCGAGTACTCTTGCTACAGTTGTTGCTGCACAGTTTCGGGTAGCAAACCCCGGCCAGTTGGGTTCAGGGGATCCACGATGGGGCAGGTGGTTGTGAGCCTGGTGGATGAACCGGTAATGTGTAGTGTGATTGTTTAAACCTTTTTGCTAATAAACTAACTCGTTCTTAATAGCAATGTGTTGCTATGGATTCTGAAGCAAAGAACCCAAGAAGAAAATACGTTGGAGTCCAACTCCATTTTGAGAGTTTTAAAGCTTTTGCGCCCTCCCATGTTGCATGCGATTGTCTCTTTGAATTGTGTCCACCTGTATTGGATTTGAGAATGTATGTGCACAGTTCTTCTCGGACGTGCCGTTTATATCAAACCAAAGTATGATGTGTGCCTTTTTTTTTGTGGTTTTGGAGCTGCCCTTCAAGTGTTGTGGAGATCTGGCTTCAGGACTACTTGAAGGGTCCAGAACCAGGGGTCACAGTCTAAGGATAAGGGGTAAGCCATTTAGAACCAAAATGAGGAGAAACTTCTTCACTCAGAGAATTGTGAACCTGTGGAATTCTCTACCACAGAAAGTTGTTGAGGCCAGTTCGTTAGATATATTCAAAAGGGAGTTAGATGTGGTCCTTACGGCTAAAGGGATCAAGGGGTATGGAGAGAAAGCAGGAATGGGGTACTGAAGTTGCATGATCAGCCATGATCATATTGAATAGTGGTGCAGGCTCGAAGGGCCTGTGTGTGTGTGTGTGTGTGTGTGTGTGTGTGTGTGTGTGTGTGTGTATATGTATATAGTGTGTATATGCATATTGTGTGTGTGTGTGTATATGTATATTGTGTGTGTGTGTGTGTATATGTATATTGTGTGTGTGTGTGTGTATATGTATATTTGTGTGTGTGTGTGTGTATATGTATATTGTGTATATGTATATGTATATTTTGTGTGTGTGTGTGTGTGTATATATTGTGTGTGTGTGTGTGTGTGTGTGTATATATTGTGTGTGTGTGTGTGTATATGTATATTGTGTATATGTATATTTTGTGTGTGTGTGTGTATATTTTGTGTGTGTGTGTGTATATATTGTGTGTGTGTGTGTGTATATTGTGTGTGTGTGTGTGTATAGTGTGTGTGTGTGTATATATTGTGTGTGTGTGTGTGTATAGTGTGTGTGTGTGTATAGTGTGTGTGTGTGTATATATTGTGTGTGTGTATGTATAGTGTGTGTGTGTGTATAGTGTGTGTGTGTGTGTGTGTATAGTGTGTGTGTGTGTGTGTGTGTGTATAGTGTGTGTGAGTGTGTGTGTGTGTGTATAGTGTGTGTGTGTGTATAGTGTGTGTATAGTGTGTATAGTGTGTGTGTGTATATAGTGTGTGTGTGTGTATATAGTGTGTGTGTGTATATAGTGTGTGTGTGTGTATAGTGTGTATATAGTGTGTGTGTATATAGTGTGTGTGTGTGTATATAGTGTGTGTGTGTGTATATAGTGTGTGTGTGTATATAGTGTGTGTGTGTGTATATAGTGTGTGAGTGTGTGTATGTAGTGTGTGAGTGTGTGTATATAGTGTGTGTGTGTGTGTAAGTGTGTGTGTATATTGTGTGTGTGTATATTGTGTGTGTGTGTGTATAGTGTATATAGTGTG